>NC_060896.1:986184-1043684 GCF_014805685.1 Silurus meridionalis
TGAAGGTGAAGACAGATGAAGGAAGGTGAAGGTGAAGACAGATGAAGGAAGGTGAAGGTGAAGGCGAAGACAGATGAAGGGAGGTGAAGGTGAAGGTGAAGACAGATGAAGGAAGGTGATGGTGAAGGTGAAGACAGATGAAGGAAGGTGAAGGTGAAGACAGATGAAGGAAGGTGAAGGTGAAGACAAATAAAGGAAGGTGAAGGTGAAGGTGAAGACAGATGAAGCAGTCAATGTGAAATTCTTTGCAGCTGGATAAAGTTTTTTCCAACATTTTACTGATTTCCTGAATCTGAATCAAATAGGTGAACATGCAGAATTGAATCAGTGACTCTTGAGTGGAAGTTACAGGAACCCTGAGTCTCGACCGAGTGCATGTGATGGGAAGGGACATTGTTTAGTGCACTATAGATCCTGTGAGCACTACCTCGTTTACAAGTGCATTTAGATAGGGGACATTTGACTTTTGTTCATGATATGACACTTGTGTGTGTGTGTGTGTGTGTGTGTGTGTGTGTGTGTGTGTGTGTGTGTGTGTATGTTCATGTCACCAGAGGTGCAGAGTTCACACACACACAACGTGTTGATGAGTTTATCAGCAGCCTTTGGTTTGTTTACTGGGTGAAGACTCGATATTTTGTCTCTGTGTGCTGAGTCGGCACAAACACACACCTGCTAACATGCACTAAAGCACGTAAAGAATCCATATGCTAATGCTGAAGTGTTCTGATAGTGTTCACGCCTGTCTCCTCCCCTCCCCCCAGTTCAGAAACGTCTCACTGATACGGCTAATCTCATCCCACCTGGAAGGTTATGCTAACAGTGTTCAACAGGTACGTCCTTGCTTGATGCTTAGCATTAGTGTTATTAGCTTGAAACATATTTATGCTAACAATCGTGTGTAAGGGTCTGCTCATGAATCCAACACAGGAGGCTGGGATTAGAGCTTACAACCTTCCCATGATCAGGTCACTTCCATTCCCACTGATCAACACTAAACTTACAACACAACACAACACAACACAACACAACACAACACAACACAACACAACACAGCAGCGCTACATTTAACATTTTGACATTTAAAGCCAATAATGGCATAAACACACACACGCCCACTCACACAGAAACACACACACACACACACACACACACACACTGCAACACTGAACCTGGTGAACAAGCTTTACACCATGTGTCCTTTCTCTTTCTACACTTTCACTCATTGTGTGTGTGTGTGTGTGTGTGTGTGTGTGTGTGTGTGTGTGTGTGTGTGTGTGTGTGAGTGTGTGTGTGTGTGTGTGTGTGTGTGTGTGTGTGTGTGTGAGTGTGTGTGTGTGAGTGTGTGTGTGTGTGTGTGTGTGTGTGTGTGTGTGTGAGTGAATAAGTGTGTGTGTGTGTGTGTGTGTGAGTGTGTGTGTGTGTGTGTGTGTGAGTGAATAAGTGTGTGTGTGTGTGTGTGTGTGTGTGTGTGTGTGTGTGTGATTGTGAGTGAATAAGTGTGTGTGTGTGTGTGTGTGTGTGTGTGTGTGTGTGTGTGTGTGTGTGTGTGTGAGTGAATAAGTGTGTGTGTGTGTGTGAGTGAATAAGTGTGTGTGTGTGTGTGTGTGAGTATAAGTGAATAAGTGTGTGTGTGTGTATGTGTGTGTGTGTGTGTGTGTGTGTGTGTGTGTGTGTGTAAATGAGCGTGTGTACGTGCAGGTTTTGAGGCTGTAACTGATCTGCTCCCGTTACAGAATCATGTGATTGAGCTGTGATCTAAATATATCCCTCAGAGCAGCAGCTGTGTGGGTTCATTCTGCACTAATCTGACCCCGCCTACATTCGGACCCCGCCTACATTCTGACCACGCCTACATTTTGACCCCGCGTCCCCTACCCTGACCCCACCCCACATTTTGACCCCGCCTACTCCTGACCCTGCCCCCCACATTCTGACCCCGCCCCACATTCTGACCCCTCCCCACACCTGGAAAACTTTGGAACAAAAAACTTTGCCTTCATCTTCATCATCATTTTTCATTCAAAATGCCAGTTTCCTTTTTTTACATCTTTATTGCTACACTCAGTTTCCTACTTCACAAAAATGTTAGACTTTTTTTCAGAAATCAAGAAAGAAAACTGTGATTTTGATCAATTTATTCAAGTGAAATGAAAAATCACTCACAATGCTCTTATTTAAAAAATCAGAATCACACAGTAAGCTGGATTTTAATGCACTAGATATTATGAGGTGTTTGTGAATTAGTGATCTGGTGGCCTTTGTGTCTATCGTAGTGGGGGAGGCGTGACCTAGTGATGGAGGTAGGTGTGTGTGTGTGTGTGTGTGTGTGTGTGTGTGTGTGTGTGTGTGTGTGTGTGTGTGTGTTCAAAAGCAGATCTCTCCTGAAATGATGGCGTGATAGTGTGTGGGTGTAAATGGGATGTAGCTCTCGCTGCTCTCTTGCAGGAAGTAGATGGGCGGAGTCACTCTCTCAGGATCAAATCCATCCTTCATTAGAGACATTTTCACCTGCTTAAACGTCCCAGTGAGCTCCATGCTCCTCTGGAACAACATCAACAACAACAACAACAACATCAAGTTCAGCAGTGCAGTTACTGTAATGAAGACACTGGTCACTGGTGTGTAGCAGCTAGCATGCTAACTCTGTAACTAGCCACACTGAAATTCTACGTACATATGAAGTGTAAATCAGCTACAGTATCATTACCATGATAAAGGTAGTGAAGTGAAGTGTGTGTGTGTGTGTGTGTGTGTGTGTGTGTGTGTGTGTGTGTGTACCAGGATGCGTATGAAGCGAGGTCGGGCGTACGCAGGCAGGAACCTGGTGACGTGATTGAAAGCTTTTTTGCAGTCAAACTGTTGCTTGTCCTGCAGTGTCAGTGCCGCCATTCCAACACGCCCTTCATGACCTTTAACACACACACACACACACACACACACACACACACACACACACACACACACACACACACAGCTGTGAAGTTAATATGACTGTATATTAAGAATGGAATGAAATGGAATTTAATGGTTGATGTTTGTACCTGAAACTTTGACACCATACACGTTCACATCTCCAACAAAATCCAGCTCTGAAATAACATCAGCTACTTCAGTGGTGGCCACGTTCTCTCCTTTCCACCTGCAGCACAAAACCCCAAACACGTCACAACCAAACACCTGAGTTTTTCTGTGGCGTTATAGTTATGATGTAATGGATTGGGAGGAATCTTTCTTTTGTTTTCACCTGAAAGTATCTCCAACTCGATCCTGGAAGTAGATGAAACCCTGGTGGTCCATCCTCATTAAGTCTCCACTGTTGAGATAAACATCTCCTTCCTCAAACACATTATGCAGCTTCTTCTTCTCGGTTTGTTGTGGATCTCCTGCGTATCCCTCAAACGGGGTGATCTTGGTGATCTTACACACCAGGAGCCCAGTTTCACCTGCATGTAATCATTTTTTGAGGAATTGCTGTTATAATCACAAAACCACAGAAATGATTCATTATAATGTATAAAATAGGATTTCTGCTCGTTTCCCTTATTATTCTGTTCTAGTCTCTCTCATTTCACTCTTCTGTTTAAGCTCCTGATTCCTCTAGCAGCAGAGCTTCAGTCTCTCCTGGATCTTCTCTTCCACTGTCTGAAGAAATGATGACCCATAACCATAACCATATCATCTTCTACAGTCTCTGTTTTTACAACTCATTCATATGAGTACACAGTGTTAAAGGATGAGTGTGTTTATGGTGTGTAATGTGTCCTCCATCTCACCTGTAGGCACAGGGACACAGCGCCCCCTGCTGTTCCTCACCAGCTCCTGGATGTCAGTGTCGTACTGAATCAGTGCATGAGGAGAGAATTTCTGCACAGACACAATTGTACAGCATTTAACCCAAAGTTACCGTAATGAATCATTTAATTTAATGATTAATCAAATTTATACTGTAAAAAAGTATTTGCTTCAATAGTATCTGCTGACATTTCCACTCAGATTTGCTTCTTCCCCAAACTGTTAAGGTAGAAGACACAAGTGTGTGGGACGTCTTTGGATGCAGGAGCATGAAATTCTCACTCGATTTAGGAGACTTAAACATGTTCAAGCATGAAACTGCTCCTGTACACAAAGCCAGCTCCATGAAGATCCGCTTTTCATGGGTTGGAGTGGAAGATCTCCTGCTATAGAGTTCCAACCCCATTGAACACCTTTGGGATGAATGTGAACACTGACTGCACCCCAGGAACCTCCTCACCTTCTCACCTCCATCACTACTTGACTTTACTAAAACCCCATAGCTGAATGTATCTCCACAACATCTAGTGGAACATCTTCCCAGAAGAGTGGAGCTTTTTATTGAAACGTGGTTACAAATAGAAGCACAAACTAATCTAATGGTCAGGTGTCCCGAACGTGTCACATACACTCAGTGTTTGTTTGTAGGAATCTAAAAGAGCTCTATTTTCTTTGCTCGTTTTGTTTGATTATTCTGGATTTTTATTCTCTATCCATCACACACCTTCTGCAGAAAGTTGACTTTCCCTGCAGCTCCCACTTTCCCCGTGTAGTTCAAGAAGGCAGTGTTCCCATCTGAGGCACCGTAAAACTCTCGGATGTTCTTCACACCGAACCTGTGCTGGAATTCCTGCCAGACGTCGGCGCGAAGTCCGTTTCCGATGGCCATTCGCACCTTGTGCTGCCGGTCCGTCTCTCTCTGAGAAGCATACACAAGTACAAAAAAACACCTGAACACACAATTAGTGTTGGGATAAAATAGTTCCTGGTTTACAAAATCATCCATCTGGTGAGTTTTTGCACCATCTAAGTACCTCTTCGTTTTCTAATTAAATCTCTCTCTCTCTCTACGGGAGGTTTCTGTTACTCCACCTTTCATAGCAGGAGCTATCAGAGGTTCTTCACATCTCTATGCTTAAACATGTCTCATAGAGCAGATCTTGTTCTCCAAGACCAAACCTACCTACACTCCATTCCCAATCATAAAGCCTTACTACCTTCATCCTGGCAGTCATCATGTGTGAAAGGTGTTCTATGATGACGTATCTGGTTTGTAACTGGCCTGCATGGTTTTGGTTGTACACCCCAATCAGCTAGAACATTAAAACCACCTGCCTATATTGTGTAGATCCTCCTCGTTCCTCCAGAACAGCTCCAACTCATCCCTGCCTGGACTCCACATGTGCTCTGAAGGTGTGGTTTCTGATCCTGTAAGTTATGATGTGGAGCCTCCATGGCTCAGACTTGTTTATTCAGTACGTCTCACCAGGGTGACTATCAAACTCAGGTGTCCAATCTCTTCCACAAAGGGCTTGTGTGGGTGCAGGTTTTCATTCCAATCAATCGAATCCACAGCAAATTGTTTACATTGAATGATTTTCACTGACTATCAGGTGTGAATTTGATTGGTTGGAATGAAAAGCTGCACCCACACTGGCCTTTTGTGAAAGAGATTGGACGTCCTTGACCCAGACATTACAGTCTGATTGCACAGATCCTTACACTCTTACACATTTTTCCTGCTTCCAACACAAAAACTTAGAGACCGTTCACCTGCTGACTAATAAATCCCACCCCTTTGACAGGTGCCATGGTAACGAGATAATGAGCCCTATTTGTTCATGTCTGTGTGTTTAATGTTTTGTCTGATTGGTGTGTGTTTAGTTGTGTTACCTTGGGTGCGTTACAGAGGTAGCGCATGATCTCGCCGATGTACTGGATCACCGTCACGTTATGCTTCCTGCAGTCGTTCCAGAACTGAGACACTGAGAACTTCCTCCTCAACACTACAGTTATACCTGACCACACACACACACACACACACACACACACACACACACACACAGAGGCAACATTTACAGCAAAAAAATACATTTAGGAAATTTTCAAAATGTATTACAGAGGAGTTTATAGGAATTAGTTGAGTCTTACCCCTCTCTATCGCCCCATTCAGGCCAATGATCAGTCCTGCAGCATGGTAAAGGGGGAGGGGGATATAGATGACATCATCATGTTTGACGTCAAACAGGTACTGGAAGAAAGTGCCACCCCATATTCGTTCATGAAGTACAACACCTGCTTTAGGGAGACCTACACACACACACACACACACACTTTAGATGTTGCTCTGCGCTTGTGCGTATCAGTGTGTAGTTGTGTACCTGTAGTTCCTGATGTGTAGATGTATGCAACAGGGCTTCTCATGTTGATGTTCGCTCTCAGCGTGTGACTCACAGGTCCGTCATCACTGCTGTCTATCTTGTCTTTCAGAGCCTGAAGTCCATCCACGTCACAATTATCGCACAAGAGGAAAACATGCACACCACGTTCACGCAACTCGGGCAGCACCTCACACACTGTGCTGCGATACTCTGGAACAACACACCAGCAGTGACATCACAAACCTCAAACATCTGACTGAGATGCAGACAAACGCAAACTTTTTGGAGACACAATTGTATAGGATGAAATTTTCCCTTCACTTGAACTAGGAGACCCAAACCTGACGAGGACGAAGCCCCTGTGCACAAAGCAGCTCCAGGAATATCTGCTTTACATGGGTTGGAGTGGAAGATCTCCTGCTGTAGAGACTCAACCCTATTGGAGGAATGTGAATGCTGACTGCACCCCAGACCTCCTCCACAAAATCTAGTAGAACATCTTCCCACAAGAGTGGAGCTTATTATAACAGCGAATGGAGGCCTGTACAAAAAGAAGGACATACCAATCTTATGATCAGGTGTCTACAAATATTTGTCTTAGGAGAGCTCTTTAGTCTGATGCAGGACTGTACAGGTGTAGAGTCAGACCTGCTAAGTTGCTCTAGTCCAATCTCAAGAAAACATCATGGTCAAATCTCAAGAATCCTTCATGAAAATAGAAGACCACATCATTCTTCCTCATCAAATTGTGTTAGTAGTGTGACACAATAAGCATTGTTGGTTGTTCATGAGCTCCTCAAGGAGATCATGATATAGAAGATGTGCTTCCAAATGAGTACAGAATCCCAGGGTTGCTAAGATTTAGTTTCACGTTATGAGCTGTTTTCCATGACAAGATATGGTGGTATCTGTGAAGACACATGAGTGTCAGAAGCAGGAGATGGGAAGATGATCTCAGAATCATTTACATCGCAACTGTTTGATAAGATTGTGAGGGAATGACCTCACTGAGAGAACTGGAATATAAGAAGAACAGAAGAGAAACTGGGACTGAGTTTGTGGGACACAGTGGAGAGTCTACATGAAGCAGTTGAAGATCAAGAATCTAATCTGAATAGTGTGGAACTGGTTGGAACAATGATGATGAGTATGATGATGGTCTTCACAGTGTAACACTGAGTGTGAGAGGCCTGGCTGATATCTCCAGCAGGACTGGGATGACAAACCAGAGGAATGAGTCTTCTCAAGCTTCTTAAGGCTCAACCCCTTTCAGTCAACCAGGTTTTGCAGCCTTCTTGTAAAGTTGATAACCTTCTTGGAAAAATAAAGATCTAGTAGACCATCCTGAGTATTTCAGATCCTGCTGATTACAGAGATGCAGATGGTGAAATGAAAACCTGACAGAATGTTTCTGAGTTTGTGATGATAAATCAGAAGAACAGTGTCAGAAGACTGTCAAGCTCCTCAAGACTGGACCATTTCCAGTCCACAAGGTTCTGCAGACAAGCCTTTTGTAAAAGTTGATAGCCTTCCTGGTGCGAGGGAAACATATTGATCAAGAAGACAGGGTGATGAATTTTGCCGGAACCATCTTGAAACTTTTAGAAGTTTCCATCTTTTTCTCGTAAGGAAGGAAACCCTTGCTCACTATGGAATATGTTTTGGAAGGAGGAAGGTTGCTCTCCACTGAACACGTGTTGGGTGAAGGCAGTATTGAAAGCTGGGCTGGAGGTTAAGTGTGAGTTTTGCATGAACATCGGCGTGGAGTTCAACTGCAGAACCACTACAGAGTAGATAGAACAAATATTTGAAATGTGCACTTGTTGGTCTGGTATCTAATCAACCAATCAGTGGTGAGATTATTAACTGATTAAAACTACACATGCATCCGTGACACATTAAGTGCATTATGGGTAATAAAGGTGATATACCAAGAAAAAAACACTAATTATGGATGTAACCCCTCCACCCTGCCCCTCCTGCCCCACCCCCGGTGTGTATTACCTGCCCCAGCAATCAGCACTTTCGCCTCACAGCACAAAAAGCAGTGCAGTAAAGATCTGCCCTGAATGTTGGTGTTGAGCAGAGACATGTTGCACCCAATCTTCATCAGTCCAAGCCAGAGGAAGACGAAGTAGGGTTCATTGCCCAGGAGTAGTGCGATGGTGTCTCCCTCGTGCAGGTCCGCGTGTTTAAGCACCGCATGTGCTGCCCTGTTGCTCCAGTGGTCCACCTGCAGGTACGTGTAGACGTCATCCTCGAACACGATGAAGGCTTTGTGTGGGTGTCTGTGCACTGCATCCAGGAAGCAGTCCAGCACGGTGTAGAGCGGAACTCTCCTCCGGAACCTCATGCGCCTCGTCCTGGTCCTTAATGATCTCACTGCGAACGCGCAGTCGTGCAGGAAGTATGGAAACTTCACATAAAAATACACCATGAACATCAAACCCACAACTGCAAGAACAGCAGACAAAGTCTCCATGATGACAGTTAAGAGTCAGCAAACACAGTTATGCAAGAGCGAGGGCAAAGAACCTACTTCTTTACAGCACTGTGTGTGTGTGTGTGTGTGGGGATTTATCTACTCTTGAACCTCAGGGTCCAGCATTAACAAGTTAGATATTCACTGAGGTGGAAGTGATGAAGTACAAACACTTTATTTCTGTTTTTGTCGTTTACTTTTTCATCATCATGAGTTACATTTTATTATTTAATATAAGTAACTTTTTACTTTCACTCATTACATTTGTACACAAATATCTGTACTTTCTACTCCTTTTTCTAGTTTTCTTTTTGGTGATTTATTGTATGGGAGACGAATCTGATGATATTTGTGTGGATTGGACATGTTTACAGACGAGCAGGATAACTATGGAACTGTGCAGAACAAATGTAAAGAATATTTTACAGGGAAAACAAATGTGGTGTAACCCTCTTACTAGTTATGTTTCTTTTACTAAAAATATGTGCATATATTGACTATTGTTATTCATACCTATATATTATTATACATGTCAACTTCATTACTTAAATATATAAATATATATATTCTATAATTCATATCTCAATATATTTTATATGGCACAAAAAGAAATAAATACAAAACTTTTTTTTTTACGAATGTTTCTTTATTGTGTATTTTAGAGTTTAGTTATCAGAGTGTTCTAATTTCTATAGTCGAGAGACCCCAAGTTAATAAACCCGACGCCCCACCCTAAAGAGCTTAGACTTGACACAACTAATTAGGGCAGATAGGGTGATGTACGAGAGAGCAAAGTTTAACTCCAGTAAAACAGAGCCGGCTGAAGCAGTTAATGATTTTAACATAGAACAATATTCATTATCAGAACTCTGCGCTTCTGGAACTCTGAAATATTTTCATATTAACTTTTCAGAGACACGATTGTTGTCGGATTAAAAGACACAAAATTGTCAGAAAGTCTGCAACAGCATGCAAAACCTGACATTGTAGAAATCCATAGCTATGGTCAGACTGTACAAGAGGCTGTAGAAAAGAGAGATACAGTCAGGATTCATCCAAAAAGACAAAGAAGCCTGAAAAGAAAACTGATTGAACACGTTTCCAGAACAGACGTAAAGTTTAAGATGTGGAAAAGCAACATACCGTGTAAAGGATCTCTGCTCAGCCAAACATGCTGAGAGAAACCCGTAAAAAACACTGATGGGACCAGAAAGACACGTTCTGGACACGTTCTGGACACGTTCTACCACTATTTCCAAAAATGACCAAAAGATACAGCAGGACAGTATTTTTATTCAAAAATTGCACTTTTACATTTTATAACAATTCCATCCCTCCCAACACAACAACCCCAAACCAGAACAAAGGATTCAACTACACAAGTAAAAGAGGAAAAGAAAAGAAAAAACTACATAAAAAAGGGGAAAACAAGAAATTAAAGAAATAATAATACAAAAACTACAAGAAAAAGATTCCTTCCTTTAAACTCCCTCCAGGAGACGTACATCATCTGAGTAGGTAATAAAATAAAAAGTCTTCCTCCTGCATCTGGTGCTTTAAGAAGAAGATTAAACCTTTAATCCACACTGATACAGAAGGAGGACCTGGGGAGCTCCAGATCACAGTCTTCTACACGGAGCAGGAGAAGATGCACATGTGACAACATCAGCTTGATTATGGGGTTGGAGGTAGACGCTGAGATGGAACACCAAAAATGCCATTTAAAGGCCAGACGTCTCATTTGATTTTAAGAACTTCAGAGACCATGTTAAAGAACAAGTTCCTAAACTTCTGCAGTTTGGGGCAGAGGGCAAACATAT
Organism: Silurus meridionalis; assembly: GCF_014805685.1. Classification (NCBI taxonomy): domain Eukaryota; kingdom Metazoa; phylum Chordata; class Actinopteri; order Siluriformes; family Siluridae; genus Silurus; species Silurus meridionalis. The sequence continues at coordinate 996,663 of NC_060896.1, forward strand.
GACTGAGGTTACAGGGTGGAGGTTTACATTTTTCACGTACGTCAGGAACGTTGAGATCCCTGATTATTCATTCGTAGAGACGTGACGTGACGTGTTAGTGCGTATATTATCTAACACCATGTCTCATTAACCATCATCAACTTCAGGTCTGATTCTTCTTCTCAAGTGATTTTTAAATAAGAAGTGTCTCTTAACCAAGTCAAAGTGAATATTCAAGAGATAAAACCACTCACATGTTCACCAGAGTGAGATCATTACCCAACACCTTCTTACAGGGGTAAGTCTCCTTCACTACAAAACCTCTGCAGAACATTAACCTCCTGCTATATACTGTGTAGTTCCTACACTTCCAGCACATCAGATGTTCAGAGTGACCTGAAGCAGTGTTGCCTCTCAGTGGATTTCATGGTCTGGTTGATCAGAGGGTTCTTCTCTCACCCATGTCTTCTCTTATCTGCTCATGTCTTCCTCTCCTCTGTACAGTCAGAGGAACATCTTTCATTCAGCAGTCTTTCATCTTCCTCCACTGAACTTTCTAATCCTGGATAAACAACTTCCTTCCTTCATAAATAAAGTGTGTGTGAAGCAAAGTTACTTTCACTGTGTGTGTGTGTGTGTGTGTGTGTGTGTGTGTGTGTGTGTGCGCGCGACCTGGCGTGTGTATTCTTTGAGAAATTCCTGAAACAGGTTTCTGCAGGTTATGGACCTTTCGGCTTTCCATAATTTGGTGCCCCACGAATGCTGTGAGAAGTTGCCTGGTTGTTGCATCTCCTCCCCATTGGATACTAATCAGCATATCTGATCTTCCAGAGTAAATCCGTCCTCCGGTTGGAGAGTCTGGTTCACTTCTCCTCACCATGGCTCTGCTGTACACTGCGCTCGCTGCTCTGCTCCTCGTTCTTCTCCTTCTTCATCTCCGCTTCCCGTATTTTGTCCACGATGTGTTGTTTTTCCTGAAGGGGGTCCGTTTGGCCATGAGGATGAGGAAGTTCCGCAGCTCCACTCCGTGCTACACCATCCTGGATCGCTTCTTAGATGCGGTGAAGAACCACCCCGAGAAGAAGTTCGTGGTGTTTGAAGGTCGCTCCTACACCTACAGCGAGGCGGACAGACTGAGCAGTAAAGCAGCCAGGGCTCTGCTCCATCACACCGAGCTGCAGCAAGGAGACACTGTGGCTTTGTTCCTCGGGAATGAACCGAACTTCATCTGGGTTTCTCTCGGACTCTTCAAACTGGGCTGCACCGCTGCGCTCCTCAACTCCAACATCCGCTCCAGGTCCCTGCTCCACTGCTTCACCTGCTGCGGGGCAAAAACCCTCATCGCTGGGGCAGGTACTGCTACCCCAACCCCTAACACTCATATCTCCCAGACATACTTCTACATGTGCTCAGGGCAGGAGCAACAACCTCCGGGGCAGGAGATAGTGTGGTTATAATAATAATAATAATAATAATAATAATAATAATAATAATAATAATAAAAGAAGAATGATTATTATTATTATTATTATTATTATTATTATTTATTTTACATTCACAGTAATTAATCATTCTTTTTTTCATCTTTCATTTTGAAAAGTTTATACAGAAGAACCCTGTACTCAGAGACTCTCAGGTTCTTGGCAGGTTCTTGCATGTGAAGAACCTGAAACATCTCTGTAACCTTTCCTCCTTTTTAAAGAAACATCTGTTCACACTCCAGTGCAGTGCAGTGCAGTGCAGAACAATAAATAATATAATTTAAGTTAATAATTAATATTGTCGATGGAAAGTTTTTCCTTTCTGAAACTCGTTCAGTACAAAGATGAACAGATCCATTTGTTCTTTTGCTTCATATTGTGTGCACATGTGCTGTTACGATCAGCTCCACTCTCCTGGGAAGATGTTCCACTAGATTTAGTCAGCTAGAAGTGTGTTAGTAAAATCAGATAGAGAATAATAATAATTTAACCTTTATTCGTCCCACAGTGGGGAAATTTCTAGTTTTTTTCGCATACCCCAACTCATCTGGAAGCTGGGGTCAGAGCGCAGGGTCAGCCATGGTACGGCGCCCCTGGAGCTGATAGGGTTAAGTGCCTTGCTCAAGGGCTCAACAGTGGTAGCTTGGCTGTGCTGGGGTTCGAACCGCTGAACTTGTGATCAGTAACCCAGAGCCTTAACCACTGGACTACCACTGCCCCAAGGTGAGGAGGTTCCTGGGGTCCAGTCAGTGTTCACATTCATCCCAAAGGTCTTCAGTAGAATTAGAGATCTATAGCAGAAGCTAAATAAATGACACGTTCTGCCTCGGGCTGGATATTTTACACACGCAATAAACCGTCATGAAGAAGAAATCTCTACATGTGAATGAATCCCTGCTGATTCTTTATTCACCGTGGGATTTTAGAGCGTCTTTCATGCTGGAACTGACAGTCTGGATCAACTGACCGACACTGTGACATCTTACATCAGTTTTTGTGAACAGCAGCTAGGGATGCTGCATCATTGTGGAAAAGCCTGTAAGATATCACAAACAGGAGACCACCCTTCCCCGTCATCTGTGGAGAACTTCAAGTTTCTGGGCTCTACTATTTCCCAAGACTTGAAATGGGAGTCCAACATAATCTCCATTCTCAAAAAGACCCAGCAGAGGATGTACTTCTACACCAGTTAAGGAAGTACAGTCTGCCACAGGAGCTGTTGATGGAGTTCTACACTGCCATCATTGAATCTGTCCTGTGCTCCTCAATCACCATCTGGTTTGGAGCAGCAACAAAACAGGACAGAAACAGACTGCAGAAAACAGTTAAAACAGCAGAAAAAATCACTGGTGCCCCCCTGCCCACTCTCCAGGACTTGTACTATACAAGAACCAGAAACTGGGCAGAAAAAATCACTACTGACCCTCCGCACCCTGAACATCTTTCAGCTCCTCCCTTCTGAAGGTCCTACAGAACTCTATAAGTGCTGCACTCAGAACTGTCCCTCATCACATGATCTGTAGATGTTACACACTGTTACTGCTGTATATTCTACAAAGTCCTACAGTAACTCTTTATCTGTCTCACACTGTCTCACACTGTCTCACACTTTCACACTGTCTCACACTCTCACACTGTCTCACACTCTCACACTGTCTCACACTGTCTCACACTGTCTCACACTTTCACACTGTCTCACACTGTCTCACACTCTCACACTGTCTCACACTCTCACACTGTCTCACACTGTCTCACACTCTCACACTGTCTCACACTCTCACACTGTCTCACACTGTCTCACACTCTCACACTGTCTCACACTCTCACACTGTCTGTATTATCTGACACTGTCTCACACTCTCACACTGTCTCACACTGTCTGTATTGTCTCACACTGTCTCACACTCTCACACTGTCTATATTGTCTCACACTGTCTCACACTCTCACACTGTCTATATTGTCTCACACCGTCATGTGATCATGCAAAATGTTTTTACTTGTTTGAAGTTTTTATACTTGTGGTATTTAACTGTAATCCAGTTGTGGGAAACATCTACAGCATCAACAACAACAAGGTTGCTTTTGCACTCAGTGAGGACACTTACATTAGTGCTTCACTCCGTGTCATGTGATGGAGCTCTGTGTGGTGTGATGGAGCTCTGTGGTGTGATGGAGCTCTGTGTTGTGTGTTGTAGCTCAGTGTCGTGTGATGGAGCTCTGTGTGGTGTGATGGAGCTCTGTGGTGTGATGGAGCTCTGTGGTGTGATGGAGCTCTGTGTCGTGTGATGGAGCTCTGTGTGGTGTGATGGAGCTCTGTGTGGTGTGATGGAGCTCTGTGTCGTGTGTTGTAGCTCTGTGTGGTGTGATGGAGCTCTGTGTGGTGTGATGGAGCTCTGTGTGGTGTGATGGAGCTCTGTGTCGTGTGTTGTAGCTCAGTGTCGTGTGATGGAGCTCTGTGTGGTGTGATGGAGCTCTGTGTGGTGTGATGGAGCTCTGTGTGGTGTGATGGAGCTCTGTGTGGTGTGATGGAGCTCTGTGTGGTTTGATGGAGCTCTGTGTGGTGTGATGGAGCTCTGTGTGGTGTGATGGAGCTCTGTGTGGTGTGATGGAGCTCTGTGTCGTGTGATGGAGCTCTGTGTCGTGTGATGGAGCTCTGTGTGGTGTGATGTTGTATGTATGTATGTGGTTGTTGTACATCAGAGTTACCAACGTTGTCTCATGTCACTCTGTACTGCAATTGGTGTAAATGGTTGAAATAAAAGCTTTATGACTCGACTTTCTTGAACAACAACAAGCTGAATTCATACTTCTTCACTTTCATTCTGAATGATACAATAACATCTGAATCTCCATGAAAATGATGTTTATCATATTTCACTTCTGAGCAGTTTTACAGAAAGAAATGACATAAAAACTTTCTATAAGTTAACATTATAAGTTTCTCTCTGATGTGTGAGTCAGTGGTGACTGTGGTGATGGAAAAACTTCCTGAGATGATATGAGGAAGAAACCTTGAGAGGAACCAGACTCAGAAGGAAGCCTCATCATCATCCTCAACACTGAATGTCCATTTATTCCAGTTCATCATTGTTGAGGTTCTCACCTGATCACTAAATGAGACTCGAGTGTAAAATACGAAGGTTTTGGTCTCGTAGTTCGAGTGGAGGGAAAGTTGTGAATTGTGAAACACATGCTATGAGTTTCATGGTGTTAGTGGTTAAGGCTCTGGGTTACTGATTTGAAGGTCAGGGGTTTAAGCCCTGGTATTGCCAAGCTGCCACTCTTTGGGCCCTTGAGCAAGGCCCCTAACCAGTGGCACTGTAACAACTGATCCTTCGCTCTGACCACAGCTTCCTAACCTCACTGGGATATCACTGTGCTGTGAAGTCCTGACAGGTAAAAGCCTTCTTCTTCTTCTGATCCAGCTCCTAATAAACCTGAAGCAGGTGATGATAAGGTGTGTGTGTGTGTGTGTGTGTGTGTGTGTGTGTGTGTGTGTGTGTGTGTGTGTGTGTGTGTGTATATGCAGGTTGATGATCACAGTTCAGCGTTTCCCTGTGGGGGTTTTTATGAAAACAATCACGGACTAGTTAAAGACCCTTAACACACACACACACACACACACACACACACACACACACACACACACACACTTCATAACCTTGTGGTGATGTTGATTTGTTGATGTAATACAGTAGAGGAGCACGCAGTCGTAGGGAACATTTAACTGCTCTCAAGACAAAAAAGTATAATTTAAAATAAAAAATACAAATTTATTTATAAATTATTATTATGATACTACATCCAGCTGTTGCTTCTTTAACAGTCTCTGATGGGTCAGAGTCTGAGGAGAAAGGTCTGTGATTGGGCAGAGTCTGAGGAGAAAGGTCTGTGATTGGTCAGAGTTTGAGGAGAAAGGTCTGTGATTGGTCAGAGTCTGAGGAGAAAGGTCTGTGATTGGTCAGAGTCTGAGGAGAAAGGTCTGTGATTGATCAGAGTCTGAGGAGAAAGGTCTGTGATTGGGCAGAGTCTGAGGAGAAAGGTCTCTAATGGGTCAGAGTCTGAGGAGAAAGGTCTCTAATGGGTCAGAGTCTGAGGAGAAAGGTCTGTGATTGGGCAGAGTCTGAGGAGAAAGGTCTGTGATTGGGCAGAGTCTGAGGAGAAAGGTCTGTGATTGGGCAGAGTCTGAGGAGAAAGGTCTGTGATTGGGCAGAGTCTGAGGAGAAAGGTCTGTGATTGGGCAGAGTCTGAGGAGAAAGGTCTCTGATGGTTTGAGAAACTCTCGATTTAATGACTATATTGGTTATAAGTGACTTCAGCATGTTTTGGTTATTTTCCACTCATGACCTGGTGAACTCTTGTGAAATCTTCCCCATGGTCCAGCTGTAAAAACATTGTGACATGCCTCATAAAAATGGAGGTCAGTGACCAGCAGTTTGTGGATGAAATCAGAGGAGCAGGTGTAACAGTACTGCTGCTGTGGGGTAAAACCTCAATCTTTTACCCTTGTGCCCTATGAGTGACATAGAGAAGGAGAAAGGGTGGAGCTGGGCAGTTATGTTCTGTCTGGGGGAGGGGCTACAATTAAATTCTTACTTCATAAATTATTTCTGAGGATTATAACACTTGAGTCATTCATGATTATGCACTGTGTGTGTGTGTGTGTGTGTGTGTGTGTGTGTGTGTGTGTGTGTGTGTGTGTGTGTGTTCTTAAAAGTCATTGTCTTTCCATTCATATATAAATGCAAACAATATGGAGACCAAAATAAATCAATTCATCTACAAACAACAAAAGGGGAGGAGCTATCGCATGGGTTTCATCAATATTAATGAGATGATCAGTCTGTGCTCAATACAGCGATACGTGTTAAATCACGGTTCCTCCAACGCTAGAAAACTCTTCTCCTGCTTGCTGTGTGCAGATTTGAAGGAAGCAGTGGAGGAAGTTCTTCCTGAATTGAAGCAGCAGGAAGTGCGTGTCTTTCTGCTCGGAGAAAATTGTCCTAATAACGAAATCGTAAACCTGAGTGAGAAAATCGATGCTGCGAGCGACGAGCAACTTCCACGCTCACTTCGATCCAAAATCACTATGAAGACCCCACAATTTACATCTACACCTCAGGGACCACTGGTAGGACACACACACACACACACACACACACACACACACACACACACACACAACTATTAGGAACATCCTAAGTTTCTTCAGATGTTCATGTACATGTACATGTGTGTGTGTATTTGTTTCAGGTCTTCCAAAAGCAGCTGTGATCAATCATGAGAGGGTTTGGTTGGCCTCCTTCCTACAGAGCATGTCTGGCATCTGTTCTGATGATGTCCTTTACTTGTACTTGCCCCTGTACCACAGCGCTGGCTTTCTTATGGGCCTGTCTGGGGCAATAGAGCGGGGTACATCCCTCAGACCCACTACAACACACACACACACACACATACACACACACACACACACACACACAAAAACCATACTAAAGTTATGATATTGTACTTCATGGGTTATGATGTGTGTGTGTGTGTGTGTGTGTGCTCAGGAATCACAGTGGTGTTGAGGAGGAAGTTCTCAGTGTCTCAGTTCTGGAATGACTGCAGGAAGAACAACGTGACGGTGATCCAGTACATCGGAGAGATCATGCGCTACCTCTGTAACTCACCGAAGGTAACACAACACAACACAACACACAGCTCTAAACACAACACCCAGACTAACACACACCCCCTCAGACGTGTGTGTTTCTCATGTAGACAGACAGTGACCGCACACACAACGTGCGTCTGGCTCTGGGAAACGGTATACGTGCCGACACGTGGACGGAGTTTCTGCAGCGGTTTGGAGACGTGCGAATCTGCGAATGTTACGGAGCCACAGAAGGGAACATTGGGTTTGTCAACTACGTGGGGAAGATCGGAGCCATCGGGCGGGAAAACTCCATCATCAAGGTCAGTGAGGACTCCATCAGCTAAAACCAGAACATTCTCATTATAAATGTTGATCTTCTCACGCATCTGATGGATGTGTCTGTGTAGAGACTCACACGTTACGCTCTCATTAAATACAATGCTGAGACGGAAGAACTGGTGCAAGACTCCCGAGGGTTCTGTGTGGAGGTTTCTACTGGTAAGTAAGAAGAACCCTGTTAGAGCCATACTTTCTAATGAACCTTACTGTTAGTCCCAGATCTGTGAGGAACCCTACTGTTAGGATCAGATCTGTGAGGAACCCTACTGTTAGGATCAAATCTGTGAGAAACCCTACTGTTAGGATCAGATCTGTGAGGAACCCTACTGTTAGTCCCAGATCTGTGAGGAACCCTACTGTTAGTCCCAGATCTGTGAGGAACCCTACTGTTAGGATCAGATCTGTGAGGAACCCTACTGTTAGGATCAGATCTGTGAGGAACCCTACTTTTAGAATCAGATCTGTGAGGAACCCCAATGTTAGTCCCAGATCTGTGAGGAACCCTACTGTTCAGATCAGATCTGTGAGGAACTACTGTTAGTCCCAGATCTGTGAGGAACCCTACTGTTAGTCCCAGATCTGTGAGGAACCCCAATGTTAGTCCCAGATCTGTGAGGAACCCTACTGTTAGGATCAGATCTGTGAGGAACCCTACTGTTAGGATCAGATCTGTGAGGAACCCCAATGTTAGTCCCAGATCTGTGAGGAACACTACTGTTTGGATTAGATCTGTGAGGAACCCTACTGTTTGGATTAGATCTGTGAGGAACCCTACTGTTAGTCCCAGATTTGTGAGGAACCCTACTGTTAGGATCCCAGATCTGTGAGCAACCTACTGTTAGGATCAGATCTGTAAGGAACCCTACTGTTAGGATCAGATCTGTGAGGAACCTACTGTTAGGATCAGATCTTTGACTGATGGATAGGTTGTAATGATTGAGAGTGGATAATATTTAAACATCAGAAAAGCATGTGCACTACAGAGATCTAGTTTCTTCACACAAAGGCTGAGAAAAAAACAGCTTCCTTTTCAGCTGCACTTTAGGTGTTTTTTTTTAGAAAAACCTGGCAGCTCTGATAATCCCTGACCTTCTCTCACGAGGATCCAGTGGCAGGTCTGAGAATGAGAATGTGATGGGATTGTATTACCAAAAACCTGACTACCAGCAGCCCTCACATCTGGGACAGTGCTTCACTGAGGTGTTTAACGGGACATCTGTTTGTCCATCATCCCAGGAGGTTATGAGTTTAGTAAATCAGTTAGGAACATAAGTGACACTAAAAGGTTGTTAGGATTTGTTTATTTGTTCATTGGTCTCTGAAGCCTCTCAGCATCTCAGCATCTCATCTCTCTAACAGTAACTGCATGTTTTGTAGCGTGTTGCTGCTGTTCTAACAGTGAAGCAGGTGAGATGTTGATCATAGTGGATTTTCCTGAGGAGGTCAGTAGGATTATATCTGTAGGGCTGAAGTACGTGGTTCCAAACCAACAGCTCCTGATTACCACCAATTATTGGATTTAGATGTGTTTAGTCCTTCAGGTAGGACTTTGCACCTCAACAATATTTATTTGATTGTAGATTGTGTGTATAATTCATGTCTTTTTAAACAGTAACCTTCACGTTTACATCGTACACAAAGCCACTGTTCTTATACAGTATTACATTTATTTTACTTTATTTAAAAACTGTGTACACACGTATCTGTGTGTACATTTGGACCTGAAACCAAAACAAATTCCTAGTAGTGTAAAGTGCTCTCTGCTGAACCCTTCACTGTACCTGCCAGTGAAGGTTTTTCTGATTTCTGGTGTTCACTGAAATTTGCAAGACCTTTGAAACTAGGATGGTTACCTCCTCCAAAAGAGCAATTCTGTTCAAACCGTGTTGTTGCAAAGACTACTGGTATGTAGCCAACTTTTTCTTTGCCGAGTGGTTTGCTAACACAGAGTAGTCATTTGTGTGTGTGTGTGTGTGTGTGTGTGTGTGTGTGTGTGTGTGTGTGTGTGTGTGTGCGCGCGCAGGAGAAACAGGCCTGCTGGTGGCTAAGATCTCTAAAGCATCCCCGTTTCACGGCTATGCTAACAACAAACAGCAAACAGATAAAAAGAAGCTGAGGAACGTGTTTGAGCAGGGAGATGTCTACTATAACACTGGAGACCTGATGAAAGTTGACCAGGAAGGATTCATCTATTTCCAGGACCGCATTGGAGACACGTTCAGGTGCTGGTCCACCAAACAACCAAACTCGTTTGTGAACATTCTTAAAGTCTTGTGTGTTTTACGGCTGTTTACTGTGTGGCAGGTGGAAGGGCGAGAACGTGGCTACCACCGAACTGGCTGATATTTTAATTATGGTGGATTTCATAGAAGAGGCAAATGTCTATGGAGTCAAAGTTCCAGGTATGAAATCAACTACTTGAGATCAAGAAAATTCCCATTTAATATCATTCAGGTTCCAGTGCAGATGTGTCTGATCTTATCCACACTGACCTCTGTGGAGGAGATTGGACACTCCTGTTCTAGTGTTTTGGGCATGTTGCAAAACAGATTCAACCAGAAGTTCTTTATCTATTGTGCAATCAAAGTGTTTCTGAAGTCAGGTGGAATCAGTAGATGTTACCAAGAACAATAGGAGCAGTGAACCGTTTCGAAAGTTTATTGTCTGCTGGTTACGAGATTATGGTTTTATGAGAGTCTTCAGCCTTCAGTCACACCAGCGTGTGTGTGTGTGTGTGTGTGTGTATGTGTGTGTGTGTGTGTGTGTGTGTGTGTTTAAGGTCAAGAGGGCAGAATCGGAATGGCTGCTATTAAGCTGAAGGAGGGACGGGGCTTCGACAGCTCTGTAGCATACAGGCACGTTGAGAGCTACCTGCCTGCATACGCCAGGCCACGTTTCATTAGGATCCAGGTAACGCTCTCACGTGACAACTAATCACATCGGTACTGAAACATGTACCGTCTTCTGGTTTTATACTCATTTACTGGTAACATGCTTTTAAATGCTCTGGTCAGTTTTTTTTTTAACTCAATTGAACATCAGCTTCAAAACCATGAGCTAACATACTAGCTAACATACTAGCTAACATACTAGCTAACATACTAGCTAACATACTAGCTAACATACTAGCTAACATTCTAGCTAGCTAGTATGTTAGCTAGAATGTTAGTTAGCAATCATATGATTGGATTATTACAGCAGCTCTGACAGATACGTTATCGTTTCCATAGTAACAGCTTGTTCACAGGGACTGAATACGGCTGAACTTTGAGGTGTTAACAGTAACTCTGTGTTTCTCTGCTCTCCTGCAGGAGATGCTGGATGTCACAGGCACCTACAAACAGGTGAAGGTGAAAATGGCAGAGGAGGGATTTAACCCCAAAACCATCCAGGATAATCTGTACTTCCTAGACGACATGAAGAAGACCTATGTCCCCATGACGGAGGACATTTTTAACTCCATATGCAATGGACAGTTGCGATTATAATACACACACACACACACACACACACACGCACAAACGCGTACAAGCACAAACACAAACACACATCACTGAAGTGCCTTAAACCAGGATTTTTATTCTTAATAATTATAATAAACACATCATACATAATTACAGGAAGTACATGAAAAAGAAAGTGAGATAAAAACACATTCTACTATTTTTTGATTAAAAAAACAAATAAATAAAATTTTTACCTGAAGTCAAGTTTCAATAAATTCAATGGAAAGAAAGTGATTAGTGTAAATATTTGTGGTGAAATAATGTGTTTAAAGTGTTTAAATCTTTATGGGGACCAGTTCACACACAAACCTTATGGGGACTAAAGGGACAAAGTCCTCCTGGTCAGGAGACACGGGGGACGTCTTTAACTTTTTTGTAGCTGCTGAAGATTTTGATACAAGAGCATCATCATAAAAAGCAGAGGTGGAAACATCTACATGTTGTTGGCTCCTTCTGAATGACTCACCATGGGAAATGAAAGACCTGGAAGGTTTGGAGGGTCTCTGACAGATCATTGTGAGGAGCGGGCTAACGGCTTCAATAACGGTTACCATGCCAACACAATTTTACTGTTCCTGCCCCCTGGATATAAATGTAAACTATACAGGAGCCGTTTTGGTGCAACTGGTGTCGAATAAGTGTCGAAAAGAAGTGTGTGTGTGTGTGTGTGTGTGTGTGTGTGTGTGTGTGTGTTATTTGGTCGGCAGTGGGCCGTGTGTGTGTGTGTGAGAGTGTGTGTGTGTGTGTGTGTTGTTTGGTCGGCAGTGGTCGGTGTGTGAGAGTGTGCGAGAGTGTGTGAGTGTGTTATTTGGTCGGCAGTGGTCGGTGTGTGTGTGTGTGTGTGTGTGTGTGTGTGAGTGTGTTATTTGGTCGGCAGTGGGCCGTGTGTGTGTGTGTGAGAGTGTGTGTGTGAGTGTGAGTGTGTGAAGCAGTTGAAGCAGTTAGCCTTGCTGAAAGGCCAGTAGAGCTGCTGAATGGCGCACTGAGCCCACACCTGAGGTAAACTCGGCACGCTGTGGAACTTCATCAGCCGCTTCTGCGTGCCTCTTCGCCCCTCTGGACTCTCAGGAATCTTTGCCAACACTCCGAAGGGCGGGCCTTCCTTCAGAGCGTGGGCGGGGTCAGGCCTGGTGGGCGGGAGCTCGGCGCTGCAGCTCATCGAGCGAATGGCGCGTCTCTGATTCTGACGCACCAGGTGCTTATCGATCATGGACGGCTCGTGCTGCGTCTCCACTTCCTGTTCCTGCCACAGGGTTTCTTGTTCAGTCTCGATGTCCAGTGAGAGTGCGTGGGGGCGGGGCCAACGGCCTGGCTGCAGGATCTCATTGGCTGTGCGCTGGATGATGCTCCAGTCACGGTGGATGTCCTCAGGACGTGTGAACTGAGACGTCACGGTGAAGCGGATGATGAGTTTGGAGCCGACGGCGGCAGGAATCAGGAACATGCTGCCGGATTGCGTTAACCTGCGCAAGAGTTCCTGCGTAAGAGCGTTTCCTCCCTACACACACACACACACACACACACACACACACACACACACACACACAGGATTATATTGATGCTCTGGTATGGTATAATTTCCATATTAGGCTGGTTTTCTGTAAGGAGAAATGTGTGTGTGTGTATGTGTGTGTATGTGTGTGTCAAAGGGAACGCTGTAACATGGTTTACACTGATACATGGTTTCCATGGTAACATGATGGCCAGTTGTTGGCCAGCTGCATTACAGCAGGGAGATTCTTTCTTCATGTATCTCAGCTCTCTAGGAATTACAGATCAGAGTGCAGGATCAGCCATGATACAGCGCCCCGGAGCACAGAGGGTTAAGGGCCTTACTAAAGGGCCCAACAGTGGCAGTTTGGCAGAGAGACCCAGAGAGATCAGTACCCCAGAGCTTTAACCGCAGAGCTCCCACTTCCCACAACTTGAATAGAGAGAGAATGATTGTGAGTGTTTATAGCTGCTATAATGTAAGTAAGTGTAGTAATAAACAGATAAAAACACGGCGTGTTGATCATTAACTCCACATCATGTTTTATTCTGTGTTTATTTTGTTCTCTGATGATTCCAATGATTATTAGCTTTAGGACAGTTAACAGTTTTCTCTTATTTCTGTTTGCACTTTGGTTAACTACCAGCATGTGTGTCTGTTTATATCCTTCACACACACACACACGGAGGTCGATGACTTGGGGTTAAAGGCTGACTGTGAGGTGAACTAACTCTTAACTCCTCTATTTCCACACAAAGCCAATAAAAGTGTGTAACTGCAGAAAGTGTTTTATTGTATTTTTATCATTAGTATTGTGTTTTGTGTAAGTCTGTGCGTTCCTGCTGTGGGTGGATGTTGGTTTTGTTGTGGTGATGAGTTGTGTAATGTTGTGTGACTCACAGTCATGCTGAACACAACCAGTCCCAGGTGTCTCTCTGCTGGAATCTGGAAGTTTAAGTCACTTCTCACCAACGACTCAAACAGTCTGGCCATTTCAATTCCCTACAGGAGAACAGCAACAACAACACACAAAATCACTCACACAACACTATACACCACACTATACACATCACTACATTATACACAACACTATACACTACACACAACACTACATCATTACACTATACACTACACACAACACTACATCACTACACTATACATTATACACATCACTACATTATACACTACACACAACACTACACTATACACTACACAGCACTACATCAATACACACAATGCTACACTACACACTTCACTATACACTACACACAACACTATACACTACACGCAATGCTACACTACACACACAACACTATACACTACACTACACACTACACTACACACAACACTATACACTACACTACACACACACACTACACACTACACACAACACTATACACTACAATACACACACACACACTATATACTACACTACACTATACACACACTATACACACACACACACACACACTATACACTACACTACACACACACTATACACTACACACACAACACTATACACTACACTACACTATACACTACACTACACACAACACTATACACTACAATACACACAACACTATACACTACACTACACACACAAGACTATATACAACACTACACACACACACACTATACACTACAATACACACAACACTATACACTACACAACACTATACACTACACACACTATATACACTATACACACACTACACTACACTATACACTACACTACACACAACACTATACACTACACTACACACACTATACACTACACACACACAACACTATACACTACTACACTACACACAACACTATACTACACTACACAACACTATACACACACACACACTATACTACACACTACACACAACACTATACACTACTACACTACACACTATACACACACTATACACTACACTACACACTATACTACACACAACACTATACACTACACTACACACAAGACTATATACACACTACACTATACACTACAACACTATACACTACACTACAATACACACACACTATATACTACACTACACACAACACTATACACTACACACAACACTATACACTACACACACTATACACTACAAGACTATATACTACACTACACACAACACTATACACACTATACACAACACTACACACTACACTATACACTACAATACACACACTATACACTACACTACACACTACACTATACACACTACACACACTATACACTATACACTACAAGACTATATACTACACAACACACAACACTATACACTACACTACACACAACACTATACACTACACTACACACAAGACTATATACACACTACACTACACACAACACTATACACTACACTACACACAACACTATACACTACACTACACTACACACAAGACTATATACAACACTACACACACACTACACACAACACTATACACTACACACACACAACACTATACACTATACACACAACACTATACACTACACACAAGACTATATACAACACTACACTACACACAACACTATACACTACAATACACACAACACTATACACTACACTACACACACACTATACACTACACTACACACTATACACTACTACACTACACACAACACTATACACTATACACTACACTACACACAACACTATACACTACACTACACACACTATACACACACTACACACAACACTATACACTACACTACACACAAGACTATATACTACACTATACACTACACCACACTACACTACACAACACTACACTACACAAGACTATATACAACACTACACACTATACACTACACTACACACACACTATACACAACACTACACTACACACAACACTATACACTACACACAACACTATACACTACACTACACTACACTACACTACACACACAACACTACACTACAACACTACACACACAAGACTATATACACACTACACTATACACTACACTACACACAACACTATACACTACACCACACACACTATATACTACACTACACTACACCACACACAACACTATACACTACACTACACACACAACACTACACACAACACTATATACACTACACACACTATATACTACACTACACACAAGACTATATACTACACTATACACTACACAACACTATACACTACACTACACACACAACACTATACACTACACTACACACTACACACAAGACTATATACACTACACACAACACTATACACTACACTACACACACTATACACTACACTACACAAGACTATATACTACACTACACTACACACAACACTATACACTACAATACACACACACTATTCACTACACTACACACAAGACTATATACTACACACTATACACTACACACAACACTATACACTACAATACACACATTATACACTACACTCACACAACACTATACACTACACACACACTATTCACTACACTACACACAAGACTATATACTACACTATACACTACACACAACACTATACACTACAATACACACATTATACACTACTACACACAACACTATACACTACAATACACACACTATTCACTACACTACACACAAGACTATACTACACTATACACTACACACAACACTATACACTACAATACACACATTATACACTACACTACACACAACACTATACACTACAATACACACACACTATACACACTACACACAAGACTATATACTACACTATACACTACACACAACACTATACACTACAATACACACATTATACACTACACTACACACAACACTATACACTACAATACACACACTATTCACTACACTACACACAAGACTATATACTACACTATACACTACACACACACACACTATACACTACAATACACACACTATTCACTACACTACACACAAGACTATATACTACACTATACACTACACACAACACTATACACTACAATACACACACTATATACACTACAATACACACACTATTCACTACACTACACACAAGACTATATACTACACTATACACTACACACAACACTATACACTACAATACACATTATACACTACACTACACACACTATACACTACAATACACACACTATACACTACACACAAGACTATATACTACACTATACACTAGATTCCCAGTAGATTATACGCTACAATAACACTATACACTAATCACAGGGTTTAACATCACTGGTTATTTCAGAACATTGTAAAAGTCTGTTTGACAGCACTGGAAGCTTCAGCTTTGGGAAAAGTTTCTTAAAATCTGTATTTTTGATTTTCGCACATTTGAATTTAAATCAAATCCATAAACTGTGATTTTTGTTTGAAAATAAAGGAATAAAACACTATAAAAAAGAGAAAATGTATACCAGAAATATTAACTGTCAAATGCATATAATAATATAAATGCATATTCACTAAAGGTCCTGAATGTACAGAAACAGTTCCATCATCTTTTGAGCACTGGGAAATTAAATCTAATAGAGAATTTGCTACAGCACCTCCTGCTGGACTCACACTGAACTGCACCACACAGCTCTGATCAAGTTTATACAGTATTTCATTTATTAACAAGAAAACTCGTTAAAAAAACATGAGGATGATGATGATGATGATGATGATGATCTTACGTGTCTGATGTGAGCCTGCAGGTTCTTCAGGCCAAAGGAGCGAAGAACAAACCACAACTTCAACGAACGGAAACGGCGACTCAGAGGAATCTGCCAGTGCTGAGGGGATCATAATGTATTTCAAATTAAACAGTGTGTGTGTGTGTGTGTGTGTGTGTGTGTGTGTGTGTGTGTGTGTGTGTACCATAAAGTCTGTAGCCCCGGAATTGTCATGTCTCAGGTAAAGAGGATCGACACTAAACGTCTGCTGGAGTTTAAATTTATCCTTCACCCTACAGGAAAACACACACACACACACACACACACACACACACACACACACACATGATGATTGTTAGGTGTGTATACAGTTGTGTGATGATTCTCAGGTGTTTGTTGTTTGATTATTCTCAGATGTGTGTACAGGTGTGTAATGAGTTTGTAGAGATTTGTATTGATTCTTAGGTGTTTGTACAGGTTCTGTGTGTGTGTGTGTGTGTGTGTGTGTGTGTGTGTATTGATTTTCAGAATCCTCAGTAAGCTAATGCTTATCCTTTCCCTCTCTCACCAGAATGCTGTACAGTCGAAGTGCACCATCATCCATTTAGACGGATTGAAGACGAACGAGTCCGCGTATTTGATTCCGGACAGGAAGTTGCGTAATTCAGGACAGAGGAAGGCGGAGCCTGCGTATGCTGCATCAACATGGAGCCACAGACACTCACGTGCACCTGAAACACACACACACACACACACACACACACACACACACACACACACACACACACACACTGTGTTGCCAATCTGGATGTATAAATTTCATGTAAATGTGGATTTTGAATCAAAATTCATAGTAGCTCAGACACACACACACACACACACACACACACACACACACACACACACACACACAGTGCAGAATGTCTAACTTACAAATGGGTCCCAACTCCTCCAGACAGTCAAAGGAACACACACCTGTAGAACCTAGTGTAGCACACAGCTACACACACACACACACACACACACACACTAGTTATCTAGCTAGCACTATACAATGAAAAACTCAAATCCAAAAAAGTTGGGACACTGTGTAAAATGTAAAAAACATTCATTCGAAATCATTTGCAAATCTCATAAACCCATATTTTATTCACAACAGAACATAGAAGAGATATTGAATATGTAACCTGAGGAATTATTTTTTTTCGTTTTAACGATAAATAAGGTCAATAAAAAATTCGATGCTCCAACACTTCTCAAAAAAAGTCATGAGCCAAAGCTCATTCAAAATGTACTGAGGCATAGTGTAAAACTGTTCTGTGGTCAGAGGAATCCAAATTAATATTTCTTTTTTGAAACCATGGACACCACGTCCTCCGGACTAAAGAGGAGAGGGACCATTTGGCTTGTTATTAGCACTCAGTTCAAATAGTCGTGTCTCTGATGGTATGGGAGAACATTAGTGCCTGTGGAATGGGCAGCTTGTACATTTGGAAAAACTCCATCAATGCTGAATGCTATTTCAAGACCTTTGATATTTGAGCAACGCTAGCATGAACAATAGCATGACTTTGTAGCAGAAGAGTCTGGGTGCTGAACTGGCCTGTGATCTAGACCTTTCACTAACATTTGGTGCATCATGGAATAAAATACAACATAAGACACCCAGAACCATTGAGCAGCTAAAATCCTGTAGGATTTGGTTAACTCCTTTCATTTAATTAACACCCCTATGAGTCATTTACATAATGCAAGTTAGCGACCGAACTGACTGAGTTACAGTTACCATGACAGGCACTAAGCCCCGCCTCCTGTCCTCCTGAATGGCTCTCTGCAGGGTTTCTCCACGCAGCGAGAACTTATCATCTGTCTCCAGAAACCTGATCTTCACCAGAGAGATCAATCCAGCCTTCTCCACTGAAGAGTGAGCCTTCACACACACACACACACACACACAATTCACCACATTAGTATAGTTACACAAATATCAGAAATGTTATAAATGTAATCATATATAAATAATTAAATATGATCAAATATGAAATATCATAAAAATAAATGTGTGTGTGTGTGTGTGTGTGTGTGTAAGGACCTGGTCTGAGGCGTAGGCGATCAGTGAGGAGTTCAGCATGGACTCGTCCGTATCAGTGTGTGTGTCACTGAAGGCGTCAGTGTGTGTGTCCGTGGGTGAGTTTCTGCTCTTCATCTGCAGGATTTTATCTTTACGGGAAGCGAGCAGAGCAACCAGTGTGCACTCACTCACTGTACTCTAACACACACACACACACACACACACACACACACACACAGTGCATTTAACACTGATCAGAAAATTACATAACACTGGTTTATTGTTTGTTTGTTTGTTTGTGTGTGTGTGTGTGTGTGTGTGTGTGTGTGTGTGTGTGTGTATATATACCTGCAGTATTCCTCCTCCACGGCTTTCTGGATGATGGTGAAGGAAATGATCTGGCAACCCAAGTGCTTTACACAGCCAGTCCATCACACACATTTCTAACTCGGTACAAGCAGGACTTGATGCCTATAACACACACACACACACACACACACACACACACACATACACACACACATATATATATATAAGTCTTCTTCTACACAGAAAAGAATCAGTTATTTATTGGACTGAGATATGTGTAAGAGGTGTGTAGTGAAGTGATACCCAGCTGTGTGTGTGTGTGTGTGTGTGTGTGTGTGTGTGTGTGTGTGTGTGTGTGTGTGTGTGTGTGTGTAGGTGTAGGTGTGTGTGTTACCCAGGTGAAGCCGAGGCAGTTGATGGCGTCAGACAGCATGTCTCCCAGCAGTGATGGCCAAGAGTTCAGAGCAGGAAAATATGCATGCATGTGGGGACTCTGCCAATGGACAACCTACACACACACACACACACACACACACACACACACACACACACACACACACACACACATATACACACACACATATATATATATTTATATATTTACAAACACATATATACACACACACACACAAGTGAACAGAGAAAAAAATGTGGATGTGTGATGAGTGTGTGATATATAGAATGATGATAAAGTGATGAGTGAGTGATGATAGTGTGATAATAAAGTGATGATGGAGTGATTATGGAGTGATGGAGTGATGAGTGAGTGATTGATGAGTAAGTAATGATGGAGTGATGATGAAGTGATGTTAGAGTGATGATAGAGTGATAATAGAGTGATGATAGAGTGATGAGTAAGTAATGATGGAGTGATGATTGAGTGATGATGAAGTGATGATAGAGTGATGATAGAGTGATGATAGAGTGATGTTAGAGTGATGATAGAGTGATGATTGAGTGATGATTGAGTGATGATAGAGTGATGATAGAGTGATGATAGAGTGATGAGTAAGTAATGATGGAGTGATGATGGAGTGATGATGGAGTGATGATAGAGTGATGATAGAGTGATGTTAGAGTGATGATAGAGTGATGATAGAGTGATGAGTGATGAGTAAGTAATGATGGAGTGATGATTGGTGATGATAGGTGATGATAGAGTGATGATAGAGTGATGATAGAGTGATGAGTAAGTAATGATTGAGTGATGATGATGATGAGTGATGATAGAGTGATGTTAGAGTGATGAGTAAGTAATGATGGAGTGATGATGGAGTGATGATGAAGTGATGATAGAGTGATGATAGAGTGATGAACGCACTCACCCCAGGCATGATGATTTTCTCCACGTCCTGCATGATGGCGTCCCATGACTCCGGCTCCTGAGGAGCTTCATCAGGAAGCTGAGACTTCATGAATCCAGGCTGAACGTCTGGGAGAACTCGCCTCTGTCTGATCTCCTTCAGGTACTGACAGATATAATCCACCATCTCCTTCCCTAACAGACACACACACACACACACACACACATATACACATACACACATACAAATACATATATACACAGACACACACAGATATTGATATACACACAAACATACACACACACATAAATACAATACACACAAATAAGATAATCTTAAATATCATAAAATATAAATAATAAAATATTATAACGTGTTATTATAACATTTATATATTTTTTAAGATGAAAAATATAAAAATAATTGTAATACAATATAATAAATAAACAATATAAGTTATATAATATTGTATACAGTAATCTTTCGCTTCACTGCGGTTGGAATCTCGCGCTTTGGTTTATCGCAGAATTGCGTTTGTCACATAACTCATAATTTTGTCAGATTTTCTCGCTGTCTCGTGGGGAGCAGCAGAGACCAAAACACTTATAGGGAATAGTTTTTATGGAGTTTTATGTTGAAATAATGACATCTATTAATGAAAATATAATTATTAATTATAAAATAAAGTAAAATGTTAATACAGTACAGAATTTAAAGAATGCGGTGACGTGTATCTTGAACTCCGCCTCTTTTTTGACATCATAGGACACTTCAACCAATAAACAAGCAATTTACCAATCTACCAATTTACACAGAATTTATCTCGCTATATTCTTGCAAATGTTTTCTGTGTGTTTAAAGTGTGTGGGACAATAATATATAAAAAAGCATTTTTGGGGTGGTGTCTGTTTATCATGCACGTTTTGGAACGTAACCACTGCGATAAATCTATCTATTCTTTTTTTTTTACAGATTAAATACATGATGAAGAGAATTCATTTGCATCAATTTCAAGCATGCAAATATATTAATAAAACACCTATAAATAAATCTATAACGATTATTTGATGTATGTGACAATCATTTAAATTAATAAATTAAATGTATATATTTATAACCATAATCCATTTTTTAAGTAAATATTATACAAATTATTAACTTTGATTTTAACACAGAGATTACATTTTATGTATTTTAATGTATACCATCATAAACACTGATAAAATATATAATAGATATATTTTTGTACAATTTTAAAGGTATAAAGTAACATTGTGTGTGTGTGTGTGTGTGTGTTACCTCTGCGTGTGTATTCCCCCGCCTGCATAATCCCTCTCGCTCTTTCAAAGTCTGGATGAATTGACTGTATGTGAGAGTGTGCATGAGAACATTATATATACTGACCCCAGACCACTTCACACACACACACACACACACACACACACACACACACACACACACACACACACACAGAGGTAGTGTGTGACGTAAAGCCGGGTTTATTCTGTGCTCCACCTGTTTGATGAGGATGATGAGGTTGCTGGTGTTTAAACAGAAGAAGAATACTCTGTGTTTGATGACACACACTGCAGAGAGCGAGATGTACACACACGGTGGGAAAGCATCATGTGTGCAAGATGGCATTAGAATAACACACACCTGTGAGTGTTTGTGTGTGTGTGTTTGTGTGTGTGTGTGTGACAAAAACTCCCAAATTCCCCCATAAAATGTTCCTTTTGATGCAGGAGACACGTCAGTATTACCCACAATGCCTTTGGGGCTGAGTCACGTTGTCTTTATCAAGCACTAGCTCTCATTATCATGATTATGTTTATCACACGTGACATTTACTTTATATGTTCTTTTGAGTCTCCATTTGCTGTTATAATAAACTCCACTCTTCTGGGAAGATGTTCCACTAGATGATGTGGAGATTCATTCAGCTACATGTGTGTTAGTGTAGTCAGGTGGTGATGTAGGTGAGAAGGTGAGGAGGCCTCGGGTGCTGTCAGTGTTCATCCTACAGGTGTTCAATAAAGTTGGAGCTCTGGAGCAGGAGATCTTCCACTCCAACCATGGAAAGCATAAAAGTTCTAGTTTAAGTGAAATTTCACACCACCGCATCCAAAGACATCTTTGCACAGTTTGGGGAAGAAGCACAAATGTGTGGAAAAGTCGTGTCCCAATACTTTTTGGCAAAACAGTATATTTTAGTAGCTTTGTTTAAAAAAGATGTCTGTAAACCAGGAAGAGGCTGAAGGACGTCTGATTAAAAGCTGAGAGATCTGATCTCCTGATGGGCTAGTTAGCTAATCCCCAGGCTAACAGGCTAGCTCCATTCACACATAATCTGAGACGTGAGCACCATTCATCTCAAAATAAAGCCAAAAGATATTATTCAGGTTTTTTTTTTTTTACTAAACAGAGGGTGAAACACAGACTTGAGGTGATGTGTGTTCACATTCTCACACCTGGGTTTGATCTTCAGACCAAATGGTGGATAAACTCTGTGTGTTACATGTTCTCAAATCCTTCAACACTGCGTTTCTATCTACATAACTGTTTACTGCACTTGGCCTGCTAGGTTTTTTAGCACGCTAACCAATTTAGCATGTTAGCAGAGGCAGGAAGGTTTTTCTGATCAGATTCCATCTCTGAGGCTGAAGTTAATGGAGGGTTTACAGGAAAATGTCGCTCCTGCTAACGGCGTCAGAACGTTGTGTGTGTTTGGTTTGTAGGTCAGTAGTTAGATGTTGGGGGTTTATGTTTGATGAGTGCTGGTCAGGGGGACGGGGGTGTAGGGCCAGTGAACACGTTTAGGAGTTTGGGGTTAAACATCAGGATTAGAGACAGAATTCATGGAATGAAGTTGTCATGGCAACAACCGAAACAGCAACATTGTCAAACACTAAACACAACTCTGATCACACACATGTAGGGTTTAGGGTGTAGTGTGGTAAGGAGTTGCAGGGTGTGGGGAAGCCAGATCGTGTTGTTTTCAGCGAGAAACTCACGTGTGAGGAGAATAGGTGATAGGGTAGCGCACGTGAGAGACACACACACACACACACTAGCTTTTCTAGTGTTTGAAGACAGTGGAATATTGTGAGGTCTGAATGGATATTAATATTCCACATCATGACTTTAGCTTCAGGTGGATTTTATATTGTTACAAAATTTTTCATATGAAATTATTTTCAACATGAAATATTTCAGACCTGATCGATGACGTTTACTCCAGTTTTACATGAGATCCTATTGTTTTACATACACACATGAAATGCTGTTGCGTGGGGTCCTCAGGAGAAGTCCAGGAAATGAAACACATTTATGGAGAGAGAGAGAGAGAGAGAGAGAGAGAGAGAGAGAGAGAGAGAGACACTCTGTACATTGTTGTTTATTCCACATGTTCACATGTGATTGGGGTTTTATTTAAAAGTCCATGTTCACTTCATCACAGTCAGGTGAAAAAGAAATACACAATGGTGCCATAATCCCAATCCCCTAACCCTCTAATCCCCATCTCATAACCCTCTAATCCCAATCCCATCCAATCCCATCTAGTCCCAATCCCCTGTCCCTCTAATCCTAATCCCCTAACCCTCTAATCCCCATCTCATAACCCTCTAATCCCAATCCCATCCAATCCCATCTAGTCCCAATCCCTGTCCTCTAATCCTAATCCCCTAACCCTCTAATCCCCATCTCATAACCCTCTAATCCCATCCCCTACATTCAGTATTCTGTATGAGGGACTGGAGTGAAACGTACTGCACTGCATTGTTTGATTTCACACGTGCACTAAATATTAATGCTTTCTCTCCCACTAGGTAGTGAACGGATCTCAGGGTTCTGACTGATGGACATAAACAAACGTCTATTAAAAAATGCACCAAAAACATTAGTGTGTGTGTGTGTGTGTGTGTGTGTACCAATATAAACCTTTACTCTACATAATGATACGTTTAAAAATAAACAAACAAAAATCATGTGGAAACAGGGGTCTCTAAAAGGCTTTCTGAGTAGGACGTGTTTCATTTAGCTGAAATTCCAAACTGGAGCCTACAGAGGACTGGAGGATATTCAGAAGTCTTCCTGATAATGTACTGAATATTCAGGTACACAGACACATGCTTTTTTTGCATGCCTGTGTGTGTCTTTGTATGTATGTATGTGTGTGTGTGTGTGTGTGTGTGTGTGTGTGTGTGTGTGTGTGTGTGTGTCATGCCGGTTTCTTCCCCCCCTGGCGTGTGATGGCCTCCAGTTTTTGGCGGTACGCTTCAGCCTCCTGCTCCTTCTTCAGGAACTGCTGTCTGTATTTTTGCGCCTCTCTGTTGGCCTCCTCCAACTGCTTCAACAACGCCACCTTCTCCTACACACACATGCGCACACACACACACACACACACGTTCTATTACTCCATTCACCATAACTGTATGTTCAAAAATGAAAAGAACATTCTGAGGAACATCTCAAGAACATCTTCCTTATTAAAAATGCAAATCAGGACACACCCACATCCTCACTGCTAAACCTGAGAGCTATAACAGTGGTTTACAAGTAGACATTGTGTTGATTTTGGTCTTTTGTTGTGTGGGTGTAAGTGTGTGTTGACCTTCGTCTCTTGTGTAGGTGGGGTGGTGTTCTCCTCTTCCTCCTCATCTTCTCCTTCTTCTAGTCTTGCTCGCTTTAGTGACGGCTCGTCGCTCACCACTGTCTCCTCCGCTACATCTGTGGCTGGAACGGTCAACACTGAAACACACACACACACACACACACACACACACACACACACACACACATACGTCAAAATAACTAATTCACCTGTTTAAACAACTTGGATCTTCTTGTTTTGGATGTAGAGGTGATTTCAGACCTTGCTGCCCATCAGGCATGGTGACTATTATGGGCTGGTTGATGGCTCCGCCACCTTGCAGATTTCCCAGCTGAATGCCGTCGGTTACTATGGTGATAACTTGCTGTCCTCCGGCGGTCACGACCTGCTGAATGGCGCCATCAACGGAATCTGCGTTCACAACCTCTTCAGTGCCCATCACTACACACCCACACACCCACCCACACACACAAACCCCCGACACACATATACACACACACACCATAAAAATATTAAACATACGCAACCTATACACTGACACACCCACAACAGAAGTCAGGGTTACTGGGTTCCTGGGACCCATGTATTACTGTTTTATCCTGTAGTGTGTGTGTGTGTTTGTGTGTGTGTGTGTTTACACAGTCACAGGACTTCGCGAAAGCAGAAATGGAGTGGCTGTTACAAATGGTTCTTTGATGACACAAAGAGGGATTCACAGAAAGATAAGGAGAGGTGATAGAGTTCTGAGAAAATCTAACAATCTCAGCTACACACACACACACACACACACACACTTTACATCAAAGTAAATACCAGAACAAAGAAATTCATTCACTGATTTATATGTGTGAGTGTGTGTATATGGTGTGTGTGTGTTTTGAGAAGATCTAACAATTTTAGCTACATAAACACACACACACACACACACACCTCATCGCAACAACTAACATATATAATCTTTAAATCAGTCAATTAATGTCTTTGTTCTGGTATTTACTTTGATGTGAAGTGTGTGTGTGTGTGTGTGTGTGTGTGTGTTGTGTGTATATATACCTGCCAGTTCAGCAGTGTTAGATGGTTCGATGAGGTGTGTGTGTGTGTGTGTGTGTGTGTGTGTGTGTGTATACCTGCAGGTTCAGCAGTGTTAGTGTGTGTGTGTGTGTGTAGCTGCAGGGTAATCCCTGTTAGATGGTTAGATGAGGTGTGTGTGTGTGTGTGTGTGTGTGTGTGTGTGTGTGTGTGTGTGTGTGTGTGTGTGTGTGTGTAGCTGCAGGGTAATCCCTGTTAGATGGTTAGATGAGGTGTGTGTGTGTGTGTGTGTGTGTGTGTGTGTGTGTGTGTGTGTGTGTGTGTGTAGCTGCAGGGTAATCCCTGTTAGATGGTTAGATGAGGTGTGTGTGTGTGTGTATATATATATACCTGCAGGTTCAGCAGTGTTAGTGTGTGTGTGTGTGTGTGTGTGTGTGTGTGTGTGTGTGGCTGCAGGGTTAGCACTGTTAGATGGTAAGACGAGGTGTGTGTGTGTGTGTGTGTGTGTGTGTGTGTGTGTGTGTGTATATATACCTGCAGGTTCAGCAGTGTTAGTGTGTGTGTGTGTGTGGCTGCAGGGTTAGCACTGTTAGATGGTAAGACGAGGTGGGTGTGTGTGTGTGTGTGTGTGTGTGTGTGTGTGTGTGTGTGTGTATATATACCTGCAGGTTCAGCAGTGTTAGTGTGTGTGTGTGTAGCTGCAGGTTCAGCAGTGTTAGTGTGTGTGTGTGTAGCTGCAGGGTTAGCACTGTTAGATGGTAAGACGAGGTGGGTGTGTGTGTGTGTGTGTGTGTATATACCTGCAGGTTCAGTGGTGTTAGTGTGTGTGTGTGTGTGTGTGTGTAGCTGCAGGGTTAGCACTGTTAGATGGTAAAACGAGGTGTGTGTGTGTGTGTGTGTGTGTGTGTGTGTGTGTGTGTGTATATATACTTGCAGGTTCAGCAGTGTTAGTGTGTGTGTGTGTGTGTGTGTGTAGCTGCAGGGTTAGCACTGTTAGATGGTAAGACGAGGTGTGTGTGTGTGTGTGTGTGTGTGTGTGTGTGTGTGTGTGTGTATATATACCTGCAGGTTCAGCAGTGTTAGTGTGTGTGTGTGTGTGTGTGTGTGTGTGTGTGTGTGTGTGTGTAGCTGCAGGGTTAGCACTGTTAGATGGTAAGACGAGGTGTGTGTGGTGTGTGTGTGTGTGTGTGTGTGTGTAGCTGCAGGGTTAGCACTGTTAGATGGTAAGACGAGGTGTGTGTGTGTGTGTGTGTGTGTATATACCTGCAGGTTCAGCAGTGTTAGTGTGTGTGTGTGTGTGTGTGTGTGTGTGTGTGTGTGTGTGTATACCTGCAGGTTCAGCAATGTGTGTGTGTGTGTAGCTGCAGGGTTAGCACTGTTAGATGGTAAGACGAGGTGTGTGTGTGTGTGTGTGTGTGTGTGTGTGTGTGTGTGTGTGTGTGTATATATACCTGCAGGTTCAACAGTGTTAGTGTGTGAGTGTGTGTGTGTGTGTGTGTGTGTGTGTGTGTGTGTGTGTGTATACCTGCAGGTTCAGCAATGTGTGTGTGTGTGTGTAGCTGCAGGGTTAGCACTGTTAGATGGTAAGACGAGGTGTGTTTGTGTGTGTGTGTGTGTGTGTGTGTGTGTGTGTGTGTATATACAGGTTCAGCAGTGTGTGTGTGTGTGTGTGTGTAGCTGCAGGGTAAGCACTGTTTGATGGTAAGACAGGTGTGTGTGTGTGTGTGTGTGTGTGTGTGTGTGTGTGTGTGTGTGTGTGTGTGTGTGTGTGTGCTGCAGGGTTAGCACTGTTAGATGGTAAGACGAGGTGTGTGTGTGTGTGTGTGTGTATATATACCTGCAGGTTCAGCAGTGTTAGTGTGTGTGTGTGTGTGTGTGTGTATATACCTGCAGGTTCAGCAATGTGTGTGTGTGTGTAGCTGCAGGGTTAGCACTGTTAGATGGTAAGACGAGTGTGTGTGTGTGGTGTGTGTGTGTGTGTGTGTGTGTGTGTGCAGGGTTAGCACTGTTAGATGGTAAGACGAGGTGTGTGTGTGTGTGTGTGTGTGTGTGTATATATACCTGCAGGTTCAGCAGTGTTAGTGTGTGTGTGTATACCTGCAGGTTCAGCAATGTGTGTGTGTGTAGCTGCAGGGTTAGCACTGTTAGATGGTAAGACAGGTGTGTGTGTGTGTTTGTGTGTGTGTGTGTGTGTGTGTGTGTGTGTGTGTGTGTGTGTATACCTGCAGGTTCAGCAGTGTGTGTGTGTGTGTGTGTGTGTGTGTGTGTGTGTGTGTGTAGCTGCAGGGTAAGCACTGTTTGATGGTAAGACGAGTGTGTGTGTGTGTGTGTGTGTGTGTGTGTGTGTGTGTGTGTGTGTGTGTGTAGCTGCAGGGTTAGCACTGTTAGATGGTAAGATGAGGTGTGTGTGTGTGTGTGTGTGTGTGTATACCTGCAGGTTTAGCACTGTTAGATGGTGAGACAAGGTTTGTGTGTGTGTGTTTGTGTGTGTGTGTGTGTGTGTGTGTGTGTGTGTGTGTGTGTGTGTGTGTGTAGCTGAAGGGTTAGCACTGTTAGATGGTAAGACGAGGTGTGTGTGTGTGTGTGTGTGTGTGTGTGTGTGTGTGTGTAGCTGCAGGGTTAGCACTGTTAGATGGTAAGACGAGGTGTGTGTGTGTGTGTGTGTGTGTGTATACCTGCAGGTTTAGCACTGTTAGATGGTGAGACAAGGTTTGTGTTTGAGTGTGTGTGTGTGTGTGTGTGTGTGTGTGTGTGTGTGTGTGTGTGTGTGTAGCTGAAGGGTTAGCACTGTTAGATGGTAAGACGAGGTGTGAGTGTGTGTGTGTGTGTGTGTGTGTGTGTGTGTGTGTGTGTATACCTGCAGGTTTAGAACTGTTAGATGGTAAGATGAGGTGTGTGTGTGTGTGTGTGTGTGTGTGTGTATACCTGCAGGTTTACCAGTGTTAGATGGTGAGATGAGGCCGGTGAGGTTGACCACGCCCCCTGGTCCGATGATAAACTGAGGTGAGGAAGTGTGTATGGTCAGCATGTCGGGACTCTCTGGGTTTGTGTTGATCTGGTTCTGCATGGCCACCTGCATCACAACACCATTATTAACCACATCTTACATCTTCACACTGTTACCACCACAGCAGAGAACCTCCTGACCATGCTACTATCACCACACCACTCACACACTGCCCTGATGGAATCACTGTGCTATGTGTTAATTGTGTTAGCTTCCAGTGGTTGTGATGGTATCTCAGGAGGTCACTTGGTATCTCAGGTCACTTGGTATCTCAGGAGGTAATTATGGGACTGGAATGCTATTTGTGATTAATATTTGCAATTGTATCTGTGTTACTTACCGGGAGGTTGTTGGGTGGTTGCAAAGCTACCACAGGTAGGTACTATGGAGTTTCTTGGTGGTTGGAATTGTGATCAAGTCAAGTGGTTACTATGGAGTACCAGGGTTTTAGAAAAGTATCTCAGATGTTTCTACATGGTTTTGTTGGTACTGGGGTGCTAAGCAGTTGCAGCGGTATTTAAGGCAGAGTCTAGGTAAGACATGGGCAAACTACGGCCCGCGGGCCACACACGGCCCGTTGGGTTTATTAATCCGGCCCGCCGAATGTGACCAAATTCTATTAAAATAGATACGGGTAAACCTGGTTCAATTTACCTTCCCCCTGTAATGCCCACGTTTCCCCTAAAGATGTTGCACTTCAGCTACATTGCCCTTGTTCTCGTGTATTACTCTCTTCTTCTCTTATGAGCCCTTCTGCAAAAATGATCTTATCAAAGAAAAGAAAAGTGGATAGTGAGAGCCGAGTGTTTAATACGGAGTGGACAACAAAGTATTTTCAGTATTTCGCTGAAGTCTAATTAAAGGCTGTATGCCTAATATGACAAGAAACTGTCACCGTTTTCAAAGAGTACAATATCAGCCGTCACTTTGCACTTTTCAGCTGGTGTCCTGACCACTGTCCCCTGTCCCCTGTCACAAGACCCAGAAACCAAACCACAAGAAGTGCAATTGGAACTGATCGATCTTCAGTCGGACTTTGTTTGGTTCAACCTACGTATGTGAGAGTATGTGAATAATGTAACACACACACACACACACACACACACACACACACACACACACATATACATATATATAATGTATGTATGTATGTATATATATATATCATGGCCCCTCTGTCAAATTTTAAAACCCATTGTGGCCCGTGAGTCAAAAGTTTGCCCATCCCTGGTCTAGGTGGTTGTACTAGAAGGTGACTATGGGGTTGTTGGGCAGTTGAGGCGGTATATCAGGCAGAGTTTATGTGTTTGGACTAGTATTTTTTGTGGTTTTGGTGGTGGTGTTTTTGCAGGAGGAGAGTGTTGGGTGGAGGTGTTTTTGCAGGAGGAGAGTGTTGGGTGGTGGTGTTTTTGCAGGAGGAGGTGTTGGGTGGAGGTGTTTTGCAGGAGGAGGTGTTTGGTGGTGGTGTTTTGCAGGAGAGTGTTGG
This sequence comes from Silurus meridionalis, assembly GCF_014805685.1. Lineage (NCBI taxonomy): Eukaryota > Metazoa > Chordata > Actinopteri > Siluriformes > Siluridae > Silurus > Silurus meridionalis. The sequence continues at coordinate 1,027,523 of NC_060896.1, forward strand.
GTGGAGGTGTTTTGCAGGAGGAGGTGTTGGGTGGAGGTGTTTTGCAGGAGGAGGGTGTTGGGTGGTGGTGTTTTGCAGGAGGAGGTGTTGGGTGGAGGTGTTTTGCAGGGGAGGTGTTGGGTGGTGGTGTTTTGCAGGAGGAGGGTGTTGGGTGGTGTTTTGCAGGAGGAGGGTGTTGGGTGGAGGTGTTTTGCAGGAGGAGGGTGTTTGGTGGAGGTGTTTTGCAGGAGGAGGGTGTTGGTGGTGGTGTTTTGCAGGAGGAGGGTGTTGGGTGGTGGTGTTTTGCAGGAGGAGGGTGTTGGGTGGTGGTGTTTTGCAGGAGGAGGTGTTTGGTGGTAGTGTTTTGCAGGAGGAGGTGTTGGGTGGTGGTGTTTTGCAGGAGGAGGGTGTTGGGTGGAGGTGTTTTGCAGGAGGAGGGTGTTGGGTGGTGGTGATTTTGCAGGAGGAGGTGTTGGGTGGTGTTTTGCAGGAGGTGTTGGGTGGTGGTGATTTTGCAGGAGGAGAGTGTTGGGTGGAGGTGTTTTGCAGGAGGAGGGTGTTGGGTGGTGGTGTTTTGCAGGAGGAGAGTGTTGGGTGGTGGTGTTTTGCAGGAGGTGTTGGGTGGTGGTGTTTTGCAGGAGAGAGTGTTGGGTGGAGGTGTTTTGCAGGGGAGGGTGTTGGGTGGTGGTGTTTTGCAGGAGGAGTGTTGGGTGGAGGTGTTTTGCAGGAGGAGAGTGTTGGGTGGTGGTGTTTTGCAGGAGGAGGTGTTGGGTGGAGGTGTTTTGCAGGAGGAGGTGTTTGGTGGTGGTGTTTTGCAGGAGAGTGTTGGGTGGAGGTGTTTTGCAGGAGGAGGTGTTGGGTGGAGGTGTTTTGCAGGAGGAGGGTGTTGGGTGGTGGTGTTTTGCAGGAGGAGGTGTTGGGTGGAGGTGTTTTGCAGGGGAGGTGTTGGGTGGTGGTGTTTTGCAGGAGGAGGGTGTTGGGTGGTGTTTTGCAGGAGGAGGGTGTTGGGTGGAGGTGTTTTGCAGGAGGAGGGTGTTGGTGGAGGTGTTTTGCAGGAGGAGGGTGTTGGTGGTGGTGTTTTGCAGGAGGAGGGTGTTGGGTGGTGGTGTTTTGCAGGAGGAGGGTGTTGGGTGGTGGTGTTTTGCAGGAGGAGGTGTTTGGTGGTAGTGTTTTGCAGGAGGAGGTGTTGGGTGGTGGTGTTTTGCAGGAGGAGGGTGTTGGGTGGAGGTGTTTTGCAGGAGGAGGGTGTTGGGTGGTGGTGATTTTGCAGGAGGAGGTGTTGGGTGGTGTTTTGCAGGAGGTGTTGGGTGGTGGTGATTTTGCAGGAGGAGAGTGTTGGGTGGAGGTGTTTTGCAGGAGGAGGGTGTTGGGTGGTGGTGTTTTGCAGGAGGAGAGTGTTGGGTGGTGGTGTTTTGCAGGAGGTGTTGGGTGGTGGTGTTTTGCAGGAGAGAGTGTTGGGTGGAGGTGTTTTGCAGGGGAGGGTGTTGGGTGGTGGTGTTTTGCAGGAGGAGTGTTGGGTGGTGGTGTTTTGCAGGGAGGGTGTTGGGTGGTGGTGTTTTGCAGGAGGAGAGTGTTGGGTGGTGGTGTTTTGCAGGAGGAGTGTTGGGTGGAGGTGTTTTGCAGGAGGAGGTGTTTGGTGGAGGTGTTTTGCAGGAGGAGTGTTGGGTGGTGGTGTTTTGCAGGAGGAGGTGTTGGGTGGTGGTGTTTTGCAGGAGGGTGTTGGGTGGTGGTGTTTTGCAGGAGGAGGTGTTGGGTGGTGGTGTTTTGCAGGAGGAGTGTTGGGTGGTGTTTTGCAGGAGGGTGTTGGTGGAGGTGTTTTGCAGGAGGAGGCGTGTTGGGTGGAGGTGTTTTGCAGGAGGAGGGTGTTTGGTGGTGGTGTTTTGCAGGAGGAGAGTGTTGGGTGGTGGTGTTTTGCAGAGGAGGGTGTTGGGTGGAGGTGTTTTGCAGGAGGAGGGTGTTTGGTGGTGGTGTTTTGCAGGAGGAGGGTGTTTGGTGGAGGTGTTTTGCAGGAGGAGGGTGTTGGTGGTGGTGTTTTGCAGGAGGAGGTGTTGGGTGGTGGTGTTTTGCAGGGGAGGTGTTGGGTGGTGGTGTTTTGCAGGAGGAGGGTGTTTGGTGGAGGTGTTTTGCAGGAGGAGAGTGTTGGGTGGTGGTGTTTTGCAGAGGAGGTGTTGGGTGGAGGTGTTTTTGCAGGAGGAGGGTGTTTGGTGGTGGTGTTTTTGCAGGAGGAGGGTGTTGGGTGGAGGTGGTGGTATTCCAGGCGTGTGTTGGTCTGATACCTGTAGGATTTCTGCCAGGTCCTCGTTGTTGTTGTCGAGCGCGATATCGAGCGCCGTTTTGCCGAATTTGCTCTGGGCGTGAACATCAGCACCGAACCTCAGCAGCAGCGCCACCACCTCACCGTGTCCATGTTCAACCGCCCAGTGCAGAGCCGTCATCTTCAACATGTCCTTAGCATTCACGTCGGCACCGTGCTACACACACACACACACACACACACACACACAATGCAGTCACTGTTCGCCAGTCAGTGAGGATGAAAGCATAGGAAGTGGTTTATTCTGTAATGGCGAAATTGCTGCTCTCTAAAACAGACAAATGCATAAACATCAAAGCTGCTCTGATGTCATGTGAGGCACATATACACTAACTAACTAACTAACACACACACACACACACACACACACACACACACACACACACACAACAACAACCCGATCATACTCTGCCACATATACAATAGGATTAAAGGTGCAATTAGTGTTCATCTGAGTCCATCAAGATGTGTGTGTGTGTGTGTGTGTGTGTGTGTGTGTGTGTGTGTGTGTGTGTGTGAGGTTAACAACAAAGGTAAATAGTCGATCACAATGTAACGAGCTTGTTTAAGAAACTATTAATTTTGCACCACTCCTATTGTATAACAATAATACTGCCCTCTTTAAACATGTAAGCCCCGCCTCTTTACCTGCAGCAACACCTCTACGATGGAGGCGTGGCCTTCTGAGGCGGCCATGTGCAGAGGCGTTCGATCCACTTTGGTGCGAGCGTCTCTGCTGACGCCGGCACGCAGGAGCACTTCAGTAGTGGAGTAGTGACCGTACTGAGCTGAGAGGTGGAGCGGTGAGGTGCCCAGCTACACACACACACACACACACACACACACACACACACGTTAATAACAGACAAATATCACTAAGAATATATAACATATGTACTGTAATTCTGTAGTGTAAGTAATACCCTGGGGTTGCTATGTGGTCACTATGTTATCTCTAACGGTTGCTAGGTATCACTGACCACCTGGGGTTGCAATAGTATCTCAGGTTCTTACTTAAGGATCGCTAGATGGTGTTGCAATTGTATGTCAGGCAGTTACTATGTGGCTACAATGATACCTCAGGTGGTTACTAGGGGTGTTGAAGTTGTCTGAGGTTGTTAATAAACGGCTACTACATGGTGGTGGTGAAGGTATCTCAGGTGGTTACTAGGGGCTACTACATGGTGGTGAAGGTATCTCAGGTGGTTACTAGGGGCTATTACATGGTGGTGGTGAAGGTATCTCAGGTGGTTAATAAACAGCTACCACATGGTGGTGGTGGTGAAGGTATCTCAGGTGGTTACTAGGGGCTATTACATGGTGGTGGTGAAGGTATCTCAGGTGGTTAATAAACAGCTACTACATGGTGGTGGTGAAGGTATCTCAGGTGGTTACTAGGGGCTGCTACATGGTGGTGGTGAAGGTATCTCAGGTGGTTACTAGGGGCTGCTACATGGTGGTGGTGAAGGTATCTCAGGTAGTTACTAGGGGCTGCTCCATGGTGGTGAAGGTATCTCAGGTGGTTACTAGGGGCTGCTACATGGTGGTGAAGGTATCTCAGGTAGTTAATAAATGGTGAGTCAGACTGGTAGAGTATGGCTTGTTGTCATCTTCTAATCGTCATATGTGATTGGTCCAAAAGTGCTTAGTGACATCATAGAGACATGATTGGAATTCGACCTAAGTGATGATGAAAACGTTGATGATGATGATGATGATGATGATGATGAAGATGAAGATTTCATCACTAACCCAGTCTGTGGTGAACGGAGCCCCGTTGGCCATAAGGATCCGAACCTCGTCATCCTGTCCAGAGCGAGCCGCCTCCAGCAACTTCTTCCCCAGATCCACCAGAGACATCTACACACACACACACACACACACACACACACACACACACACACACACAGTTACAGCAGTGTCTGTCTTCTATCCACTTAAACGTGTGTGTTATACGTCCTGTTGCACACACACTTATTTTTGATTCTGGTGAACTATAGTGACCTTCGGGTGTCCATATATTTTTGACAGTACATTATCCATTCATTATATAAATATACATTCAGGACCTGAAGACAAACATGGAATATAAGTGTATGAATGTTCACAGATGTGCTATAGGAGAGAGAGAGAGAGAGAGAGAGAGAGAGAGAGAGAGAGAGAGAGAGATCCACCTCACTCAAACACTACACTCTCACTTTCTTTACTTTTTCCTACTTTAATCTACTGTCACGTGTATATAAACTATCACACTGCCCCTGTGCACAACGCCAGCTCCCTGAAGATTCCATGGGGATGTTGGAGTAGAAGATCTTTATTGGGTGAATGTGAACACTGACCTTCTCATCCCAGACCTTCTCACCTTCTGACCTACAGCAGTACCTGACTTCTCTTTTACCCTTCACCTTCAACGACTCTCCACAAATCTCTATAAACTCTAGAGGAACATCTTCTCCGTGTCCACAGTTACAGTAGTTCAGTGTTACAGGTGTTTATTCAGTACTGCATCATTTACTGATCATTAAACTGCAGGTTAAATCCAGGTTTTCTCTGCAGCACGTTTAGTTTGGGGATCTGCGACAAGATAAAAGCTTTCAGGGATATGAAATGTAAGTCTAAATGGATAAAAACACAGTTTGTGAATAAGAACAGATGTTCAACCGCAGATGTGGAATAATCGCAGAATGAAATGAAGAAAAAAAAAAAAAAAAGCAAAATGTACAGGTGTCCGAATACTTTTGACATTTTTGATTCGTAGTTTTTATTAAAAACAAATTTCGTGAACAGAATAACAGTTTGCGCAACTTCCTGTCACGTGACCAGTTTTTTTTGTTTTCGGGTAAATAAACTACATGCTAGTTCAGCTATGCTAGCGAGTCACTTAGCCGTTCTATTACACTTTATTCACTCTAATCTACTTTAATATAATAAATATTTATATTCACTTTTACACATTAAAAATAAAAATAAAATCGACACGGGTTTCGGCCAACAAATGTAGCGCCAGTTAGCATGTTGCTAATGTACTGAAGCTAGGCTAGGCTAGGCCTCCGGTTCCTCTCCCGCCTTAAATCCGAATCGTGTACCGGAGTGTGAGGTGTTTATGTAAGAATAAAGGCGTGTGTGTGTGTGTGTGTGTGTGTGTGTGTTGTCCCGGTTAGACGGAGAGAGTGTACGGTACAGTAGTGAACAGGAAACGGGGCGCGCGCAGGCCTGTTTCCGGGGGAAGTGGAAATATCTTTAACCACCAAACACATCAACTTCCACATCCGGTGGAGCGCGAGCTCAAACACACACACACACACACGCGCACCGTACACACACTACACACACCCACTGACCTGCAGAAAAGGGGTGACGCGGGTTATATTGTGGATCTTCTCCCAGAATCTCTGAGTTTATTTGCTTTCTGTTCCGCAGCAGCTGAAACACTGAACCGAACACCCCATTCCCCTCAGTCCGCGCACTACTTTACCTCCCCACGCGCGGAGGGCTACACTGCTCCGGCTCTGCTTTTAACACTTCACTCCGGTCTATCGGGGGTTTTTCTGACCGAGACTGAGATCAGAGTAAAATAAACATCTGTGGAATATAAAACAGCAAACATAAACACTTTACAACATCATTCAAGTTAATATTTATTTAAGAAAATAAGGGCTCCCGCGGAGTGATACAAGGTGTCATGGCGGACTCTGATATCAGAGCGTCTTATTACTGGTTCGAGCATGAAATTATTATTATTATTATTATTATTATTATTATTATTATTATTATTATTATTATTATTATTCCGCCCTGAGCTGCTCGTGCAGACTAAACCGTAAGATCTTGAGAGTTTAAACTTCGCCAGTTGGTGGAGCTCAATTTGGGGAGATGTATAAACTCATTTGGCCAAAGGGGGCGCTACAGTCCAAAAAACTTTATTTCACACATTTCTGACCCAAACACACAGAACCTCCATCCTAGACTCCAAACACTCAGATGTTTAGAATCGTTGGGTCAAAACTAAGAAAATGCATATTGACTTATTTGCTCTACGAAGTTCACTTTTAATCCGTAAATGATTTTGAGAGTAATTTTCAAACACACACTAAATGTTCATATCATTTGATTGATGATTTGAGGCTGAGCGGTTTTGTGTGAAGGTCCACTGCTGTCCATCAGATCCTTCATTAATTCTTCTCAATTATGTTAAAAACTTACTTCTGCAAACTAGTCCAAGATTTTTCATCTGATCGGAACCAACTCAGTGCAGGACAGTTTGCTGGACAGTGACTATCAATAATCATATAAAAAAACATCTCACTAGTTAAAGGGTCACATTAATAATTTAAAAAACTCTATAACTCATGAACAGAATGAGATATCTTTACCAAACGTGGGGGACGTGGAAAAAATGCATAGTTCTGCCACTCGGTGGCGCTAAACAACAAAAATCCCGGCTATAAGTGCATTTTTTATTATTATATTATTACTATATTATTATTATGATTATGTTATTATTATTATATTATTATTATTATTATTATTATTATTATTATTATTATATTATTATTATTATTATTATTATTATATATTATTATTATGATTATTATTATTATTATTATTATGATTATTATTATTATATTATTATTATTATTATTATTATTATTATTATTATTATTATTATTATTATTATTATATTATATTATATTATATTATATTATATTATATTATATTATATTATATTATATTATTATTATTATTATTATTATTATTATATTATATTATATTATATTATATTATTATTATTATTATTATTATTATTATGATTATGATTATTATTATATTATATTATATTATATTATATTATATTATTATTATTATTATTATTATTATTATTATATTATATTATATTATTATGATTATTATTATTATGATTATATTATTATTGTATTATATTATTATTATTATTATGATTATTATTATATTATATTATATTATATTATATTATTATTATTATTATTATTATTATTATATTATATTATATTATATTATATTATTATTATTATTATTATATTATTATTATTATATTATATTATATTATATTATATTATATTATATTATATTATTATTATTATTATGATTATTATTATTATGATTATGTTATTATTGTATTATATTATTATTATTATTATTATTATTATGATTATTATTATATTATATTATATTATATTATATTATTATTATTATTATTATGATTATTATTATATTATATTATTATATTATATTATATTATTATTATTATTATTATTATTATATTATATTATATTATATTATATTATTATTATTATATCATTATGTTATTATTATTGTTGTTTTTTTATTATTCTTATTTCATATTTGTTTGTTTATTTATATTGTGGCATCACTATAAAACTATCCTGAGCATTTATTCATTTTAGTATCACTATTAGCACTACTGCTAATCAAAGTGTTTATAAGAAATAAAACTACATGAAAATGTTTTTGTGTTTAACATCATTATTAAAGTGTCTGGTTATTTCTGCACATCATATACAATTGTTAATATTTATGTAGTCCTGAGTTATCAAGCATCTACTGTCTAATGTCCTTAACACACTCCTCAACACTGTTAATCTGATCTCTCTCTCCTCTGGTTTGCTGAAATACACAGCTGTGGATCATCAGCATAGCAGTGGAAGTGAATCCCATGTTTCCAGATGCAGGTTGATGATTTTGATGAGGAAAATAATTAAATGAAGTCGTTCTCTTGAATAGGAGTAAAACTTTGTAATTGATGGTCTGTTATAATGACACTGCTGTCTACAGGGTTACTTATAAAATAGTCTGGATTTATTTTAATCATCTGGATTTCTCTGATGTTTTTAATTTTATTATTAAAAAAGTTGATGAAATAATTACTACCTATTGATGGTGTGCATGTGAGTGCAGTGCTTTTATTCCCTGTTCATTTTGCTGCAGTACAGAATAAACATCTAGGATTCTGCTTGTTATTTTCTATGAGGGTGGAGAAATCAGCAGCACTAAGAGATTTTCTAGAACTCAGGAGATTCTCCTTCCATGTTATTTAAAATACTGTTCATTTTGTTTGACGTCATTTACGTTCTAATTTTCGAGTGGTCTGTTTTAGGGTGTGTGTATGATCATTATACCACTGTGCTGATTTTTCTCCCTGATCATTTTGGTTTTAAGTGGAGCTCCATCATCTAGAGTGTAACGTAGGTACTCCGTGGCCCAGTCGAGCTCTGTGTAGTCAGACGGAGATCTAATTAATATCGTAATTTCAGGAAGATTATTATCAAGACTGTGTCTCCACTATGAGTGTCTCCTATAACATTCTGATTAATTCTACTGAATCTAGAATGAACACAACTGCTGCTCTTAAGGAGTTTCAATATTAAAGTCACCAATAATTAATGCTGTGTGTGAAGAAGCAGCTACATTTCTGATGAAATCTGCAAATTCTATCAGAAAATCAGAGTCGGGCCCCTGGGGGTCTATAAGGAGGTGATAAATGGATGGATGGATGGATGGATGGATGGATGATGGATGGATGGATGGAGGGATTGTCAGTAGATGTAGAAGGTGATAAATGGATGAATGGATGGATGGATGGATGGATGGATGGAGGGATGGATGGATGGATGGAGGGATTGTCAGTGATGTAGGAGGTGATAAATGGATGGATGGATGGATGGATGGATGGATTGTCAGTAGATGTAGGAGGTGATAAATGGATGGATGGATTGTCAGTAGATGTAGGAGGTGATAAATGGATGAATGGATGGATGGATGGATGGATGGATGGATTGTCAGTAGATGTAGGCTGCAGTGTGTAATAATGTAAAGCGCTCTTGGTATCTCTCAGATTGAATGACGGCACAGAATGAGGTCAGTCCTTTCCAATATGGCGGACTGGGTGACGTAATGCGTTCGCCAGCACCCTGGGCGCGTGACTGTGACCCAAAACCAGCCAATCAGAGCGCTCGGGGGCGGAGTTTAGTTAGTGGGCAAAAAAAAAAACCCTAGTTCCCGGAATCAGCTGTAGCAGTGAGCTGTTAGCTGTTAGCAGTGTTGTGTACATGTACAGAGATCTCTGATTTACATCATAATATACAGTTCAGTGAGTATCTGAGTGAATTATTACACCTTTAACACTACAGAGACTGTGTGAGTTAGCCTAGCGTGCTAGCTAGCTGTGGAGCGGTGTGTTTACACGGACACTTCCGGATTATTTACGTGGAGGATCGTTGGGATCTGAGAGACTTCAGAAGGTCTGAGGACAAACACCAACATCTAAAAACCTTTACTACCTGATCCAGTGTGTACATGTGCACTGAGGTGCTAATGACAGGGCAATGAGGGGGTTCCTTACAGCACATCTGGATCTGTGTGTGTGTGTGTGTGTGTGTGTGTGGTGTTGGTGTAGGTGATGGTGGATTGAGGTGTAAGTGTGTGCTCTTGTTTCCCTGCAGCTCTGCTGAGAATGTGATGGAAGCTGATGGTCAGATCTTCGTTGCTCTGAGCTGAGGTGTAACGCAGGAGCCTGAAGATGCCTGTGGTGGCTACAGGAGCGAAGGAGCTGTACCTCTCCACCTCACTGGGAGATCTGAACAAAAAAGCTGAGATTAAACTGGACAAAGCCAGCACCAGACAGTAAGATGAGCTGTTCTTCACTGAGGAGTGTACTGTGTGGAAGCTAAACAGCTGTGGTCCTGACCATCACGATCAGCAGAACAGATTTAATCTCATCTGTTAGAACAGCCTTTACAGACCACGTTCACACCGTTCACTTGTGCCATGATTTATGGGTCACATGTTTGATTAATAGGTCACATGATTGATTAATAGGTCACATGACCATCTCTGTAGTCGGTACCTGTACTAGAACCTCAGTACCAGACCCAGCACCTTTCTGGCCTGTTTTTCACTGTTCTCTGTTTGAACCTTTTGGTTTTGTTTGAGAGAAATGAAGAAGCTATAACACGATCATCTCACCACGTCACAGGGGATTTATTACATGGGCTGATTTTTACTGCTCAGTGTTTGTGGAAAAAACACGTTTCAGATAGAAATTCACTGAGACACACACGAGAAACTAACCCTATCAACAGTTACCATTAAACATGACGTTATCGACCAAATGTCCGTTATTCCTCACTCTCTCTCTGTGTGTGTGTGTGTGTGTGTGTGTGTGTGTGTGTGTGTGTGTGTGTGTTTCAGCTATGTTCAGAGTGCGTGTAAGCTCTTTAAGGCAGCAGAAGAGTGCCGCCTGGACCGAGACGAGGAGAAAGCCTACGTCCTCTATATGAAGTACCTGACGGTGTATGACCTCATTAAGAAGCGGCCAGACTTCAGACAGCAGCAGGTGGGAGATGATTCCAGCCTGTGCAGAGTCCACAATGAGGACGTGTAGAGAAAATCTATTACTCATGGTGTAGTGTAGATTTATTTTTATCTGTATGAGTTTGAAAGTGAAACTGATTTGTGTACAGTGTTTTCCACTAAAGCTCCAGTGTTACATGTGTGGAATAACTTTATTATTGAATAAGCAACAACTTCAGAAGCGAACAATGATATTAATATTAGCTGAATAAATTGTCCTTGATTCTGATAGTGATTTGGTTTGATGTAAACAAAAGCCAGCTGATCATCTTTCTGTTTAGCGATGCAATGTGCTGGATTGCTGGAGTTTTATTTCAAATGTTCAGTCAAATGTAATTCATTTACTCTCAGTGATCATTCAGAAAGTTTGACGTTTGAATTGAAACTGTTCACTTTTTCAGTCAACAAAGAGATCAGTGTTAGAAAATTACTTACGTCTAAAACAAAAAAAATCAGTCGTACAGCTTCCGTCTAGGACAAACCGATCAGCTGAACAGCCTTCGTTTAGGATAAACCGATCAGCCGAACAGCTTTTGTCTAGGACAAACTGATCAGCCGAACAGCCTTCCTCTAGGACAAACCGATCAGCCGAACAGCTTTCGTCTAGGGCAAACTGATCAGCCGAACAGCTTTCGTCTAGGGCAAACCGATCAGCCGAACAGCTTTCATGTATGACAAACTGATCAGCTGAACAGCTTTTGTCTATGACAAACCGATCAGCCGAACAGCTTTCGTGTAGGACAAACCGATCAGCTGAACAGCTTTTGTCTAGGACAAAAAAAAAAAAAAAAAAAAAAAAATCAGCGGAACAGCTTTCGTCTAGGACAAACCGATCAGCCAAACAGCTTTCGTCTTGGACAAACCGATCAGCCGAACAGCTGTCTAGGACAAACTGAACAGCCTAATAGCTTTCGTCAGACAAACTGATCAGCTAAACAGCTTTCGTCTAGGACAAACCGAACAGTTTTAGTCTGGGACAAACTGATCAGCTGAACAGCTTTAGTCTAGGACAAACCGATCAGCCGAACAGCCTTCGTCTAGGACAAACCGATCAGCTGAACAGCCTTCGTTTAGGATAAACCGATCAGCCGAACAGCTTTTGTCTAGGACAAACTGATCAGCCGAACAGCCTTCCTCTAGGACAAACCGATCAGCCGAACAGCTTTTGTCTAGGGCAAACCGATCAGCCGAACAGCTTTCGTCTAGGGCAAACCGATCAGCCGAACAGCTTTCATGTATGACAAACTGATCAGCTGAACAGCTTTTGTCTATGACAAACCGATCAGCGAACAGCTTTCGTGTAGGACAAACCGATCAGCTGAACAGCTTTTGTCTAGGACAAAAAAAAAAAAAAAAAAAAAAAAATCAGCGGAACAGCTTTCGTCTAGGACAAACCGATCAGCCAAACAGCTTTCGTCTTGGACAAACCGATCAGCCGAACAGCTTTCGTCTAGGACAAACTGAACAGCCTAATAGCTTTCGTCTAGACAAACTGATCAGCTAAACAGCTTTCGTCTAGGACAAATCGAACAGTTTTAGTCTGGGACAAACTGATCAGCTGAACAGCTTTAGTCTAGGACAAACCGATCAGCCGAACAGCCTTCGTCTAGGACAAACCGATCAGCCGAACAGCCTTCGTCTAGGACAAACCGATCAGCCGAACAGCCTTCCTCTAGGACAAACCGATCAGCCGAACAGCTTTCGTCTAGGGCAAACCGATCAGCCGAACAGCTTTCGTGTATGACAAACTGATCAGCTGAACAGCTTTTGTCTATGACAAATCGATCAGCCTAATAGCTTTCGTCTAGGACAAACCGATCACCCAAACAGCTTTCGTGTAGGACAAACTGATCAGCCGAACAGCTTTTGTCTAGAACAAACCGATCAGCCAAACAGATTTTGTCTAGGACAAACCGATCAGCCGAACAGCTTTCGTGTAGGACAAACCGATCAGCTGAACAGCTTTCGTCTAGGACAAAAAAAAATCATAATAATAAAAAATCAGCGGAACAGCTTTCGTCTAGGACAAACCGATCAGCCGAACAGCTTTCGTCTAGGACAAACTGAACAGCCTAATAGCTTTCGTCTAGACAAACTGATCAGCTAAACAGCTTTCGTCTAGGACAAACCAAACAGTTTTAGTCTGGGACAAACTGATCAGCCGAACAGCTTTAGTCTAGGACAAACCGATCATCCGAACAGTTTTCAACTGGGGCAAAATTATCTGCAGAACAGCTTTTGTGTGGGCCGGGTGATTGACTAAACAGCATTCAATTAGACCTAAATGATCAGCTGAGCAGCTTTTCCTGGACCAAAATGATCAGCCTCACAGCTTTCGTCTGGGACAGAATGTTCCGGTGAACAGTTTATTCCTCCAGACTAATCGATCAGCCAGACAGCTTTAATTTAAACCCAAAAGGATCAACTAATGAACTTGTGTCTTGGATAAAATGATCAGATGATCAGTGTTGATTTTGTCCAAAATGATCAGCTGAACAAAATTGGTCTTGACCAAAACAATCAACTGAACAGCTTTGTTTTTAAGACGGTGAACAGCTGAACAGATTTAATTTTGATCCAATGATCAGCCAATTACATTTAATCTCAACCAAATGATCAGCCAGTCAGCTTTTCTATTTTGACCAGATCATCAGCTGTTCCTTCATCCAGACAGGCAGCTGTTTGCCTTCAAATGGGCTGAAATGAAATTGCTGAAATGATCAGCCATGCAGCTTTCAGTTTTATAACCTTTATCTATTATTTACAGCTTTTATCCATTACTGCAGCACTCTGTAGATACTGCCGGCTTTTTACTTCCTGTCCAGAGAGCAGCTGCTGCTGCGTACTTCACTCTCATTAATATTCATATGTGTATATGACCTTCAGCTGATGTACACAAAAAACAACACTGTAATAAAAACACACCTCCAGCTACTGTCCTGATGTAGTATGTACATTTCATTTTCATGCTGCAGGACTTCTTCATGTCCATGCTCGGACCACTGAGCTTTAAGAAGGCCATCGAGGAGGCGGAGAAACTTTCTGCAAGTCTGAAACACAGGTACAGGACCCTCTCTCACCTAATACCTCACCTCACCAGGTGATCTTCCCTCACCTAATACCTCACCTGTCCCCTCACCTAATACCTTACCTGTCCCCTCACACTGCAGGTACGAAGAGGATGAAGTGCGGAAGAAGCTGGAGGAGAGAGACAGGAGAGAGGAGAAGGAGAGACGAGAACAGAAAGTGGAAAAGGACAAAGCCCTGGAGAACAGAAAGGACAGCAAAAAGGTATAAAGGGTCAAAGGTCAGCTTTAACCTGAATAATTAATCAGGGAAGGTGTGGTTTACTCTGTGTTTATATCCATACACAGGCTAAAGAACAGAGCGAGACCAAGAGTGTGAACTCATCAGGTCAGCAGTGTGTGTGTGTGTGTGTGTGTGTGAGTGTGAGTGTGTGTGAGTTTAAGGAAAGCCTGTGATGCCTTAACCCACCCTCTCTCTCTCTAGCGCCCCTGAGTGGAGGTATCAACGCTCAGCAGCTGTACAGGATGATGAAGGACCCAAACCTGAGTGTGTTGGTGATGGACACTCGCAAACAAGCCGACTTTGTGGAGTCACACATGGCCGTGCCGAATCAGAATTACATCAGTGTTCCTGAGGAGGCCATCAGTCCCGGGTGTTTACTCACACACACACACACACACACACACACACACACACACACACACACACACACAATTCTATTCAAATCAACAAACATAAATACACAAATATTAATGATATAAGAGAAACAAATCCAGCTATAAACCAGATATTCTTATCGTTAGAACTTGGTGACGGGGTGCAGACGGGGTAACGCATGTGGTCAGATTAGCAGACGGGGTAACGCACGTGGTCAGATTAGCAGACGGAGTAACGCACGTGGTCAGATTAGCAGACGGGTAATGCACGTGGTCAGATTAGCAGACGGGGTAACGCACGTGGTCAGAACAGGACGATGTCTTTTGGCACGCTGATTTATGAAGTTCGGTGCTCCCTGTGATTGTGTGTGCAGCCTTATACTGCCATCTGTTGGTGTGTTACAAAACTAGTCTCCAACCTTTTTAAAAGCACCTGACACGTGAGAAAAGAAAATGCAAAAAAGTATAAATGGTTCATAAAAAATCACAAAACAGCTGTTTGGTGACTTTTCATCACAATGTCTAGTTTTATAAAGTGCATCTGCAAACACACAGCTAATAAATCCACAAAACAGATTGTGCAGTTTGATACAGATGCGGTTTGCGAGCTCTGACTAGTGACACTGTCTGACCCGTCCAATCAAATGACGTCTAAATGCTGATGTTATTGGACGCCTGCTAGAGGACCTCAGTGTCACTAACTGGAAATCTGAATGTTTACAGCAACAGTTTGAAACAGCGTGTAATTTACCTGCAAGCGTCTGGACTGTTCTGTACTTACTGCAGATTCCTTCTGTGCGACGTTCATGTGATGTGACGCTGAAATGTGATTGGATAGAAACTCCAACATACACAGATTCTCCTGGAATCAGAACGCCAGAGAGAAACAAACATGAGGAGAATTGAGAATAGTTAAATACGTATTCATGGAGAAAAACATTCAGTGTAAGTCAGTGATTGTGATTGAGTTTAAGGACTTGATCCTGACGCTGCAGTCCACCTTCCAGCCTCAGATACAGGATTACTGTAGCAGCTTTAAGACTAGCCCTGAGTTTATTTATTCTATATTATATCTAACAAGCTCTTTCTGTGTGTGTGTGTGTGTGTGTGTGTGTGTGTGTGTGTGTGTGTGTGTGTGTGTGTGTAGGATCACAGTAAATCAGATCGAGCTGAAGCTGCCGTCAGAGTCTCTGTCTCAGTGGAAGCAGCGTGGCTTTGCTGATTACATCATCCTGCTCGACTGGTTCAGCTCCGTCTCTGACCTGAGACTCGGCACCACCTTACAGAGCCTGAAGGATGCGCTGTATAAGGTAATAATTATAATAAGATATTTATTTTATGTCGATCCTCATAAAGTGTTCTATACAGTACTGTCTGACACTGTGTGTGTGTGTGTGTGTGTGTGTGTGTGTGTGTGTGTGTGTGTGTCAGTGGGACAGTGTGACGATCCTGCGCACTGAGCCTCAGGTTCTAGAGGGAGGTTATGAGAACTGGCTGCTTTATTATCCGATGTTCACCAGCAACGCCAAAGTCAGACCCCCACGCCAACAAACACACAACCTGATACCAGAGTGTGAGTACACACACACACACACACACACACACACACACACACACACACATGCTTAAACACAAATTTCAATCAACTACATTGAAATCACCTGCATTTGATACACTGGTCTCTGTGCAGCGTTTCCACTGAGGTGTGTGTATCCACGGCGACACTGTACATGACCCTGAGTGTGTCGGTGTGTTCGACCTCATGAGTGTTTTCTTC
>NC_060896.1:1048684-1071184 GCF_014805685.1 Silurus meridionalis
TTTCATCAATACACATCAGTCTATTTAACTCCCTTACAGGCAGTGTCTGATCATAAATCCCCCTCTAGATACCTTCATAACTCCCTGATCAGCAGCATCTCATTCTACACAGCGTCTGATCTTTATCATAGTATTCCAGGTTTGATCCAGTAATCCCAGATTCCTCTAAACCAGTGCTTCTCAGTTATTCTCTCTTACGCCCCCTGCAGGAAGAAGTGAACATTTCACCCCCAGCTCTCCCCCGTGACTGGAAATAGTATCATTTATCTATAACAAATTATACACATCTTCACAACCCTGCATCCCTATTAACATCAAAGAAAACAAAACAAGAAAAAAAGAAAGAACTGTAGATCAACTTACAACAAAGAGTCACTTTATTAACATTGTTTTTTATTCTCTGAAAAACTCCAGTGGTTTATCAGTGTGATTGTGGTGAACGTCTTCATTTATTCCGCTTCATGCAGTTCTCAGTTTCAGTCTTTCCTCGTCTCCCACCGTAGTCACAGTGAAGCTAAACGCTACATGCTCTTCATCAGATGTCCTCATCTGAGCTTTCAGGAGACCTCCTTTTCTCTCATAGTCTCTCCGTCTCCCTCTGCCTTTCTTTTCATCCCTGTTTAATATTTCTGATGGTGTCTGTTAAGAGTTTATCTGCACTTTACACCTCCTGCTCTGTGCTTGTGTGCTTGTACGCTGCAAAAACCACCACCAGGAGGGGGCGCCCTACTATTTGAGAAGGACTGATCTAAAGGCACAGATTTTACCCAGATGATGTCTGATCAGTGAAGATATTTTTTTTATCACATTTATTATGAATTTCTGTTTTTCTTTCCTTTACTTTTGGTTGTTATTGTGAGGGCCTGTAGACATTAAGTACTCATGAGCAGTGTGTGTGTGTGTGTGTGTGTGTGTGTGTGTGTTTATAGTACCCAGCCTCAAACAGTGTGTATTTTGTGTGTGTGTGTGTCCCGTGTGTCAGGCGGATAACCGTAAGCGGTGGAAGGAGGAGGCGTGTGATGCGGTGGATGATGTAAGCGTGGCGGAGTGGGCGTGGCAGAAACACAAGCTGCTGAACGAGTCGATCATCGTGACGCTGTTCCAGGGTCAGTTCAAGTCCACACTGCAGTGTCTGACCTGCCACCATCGCTCTCGCACCTTCGAGACCTTCATGTACCTCTCACTGCCACTCGCATCGTCCTACAAGTGCTCTCTGCAGGTATACACACACACACACACACACACACACACACACACCTCAGTGAGGAGCAGTGTGGATGTGCTCAGTGGATGAGTGCACTACGTGTAGTCAGGTGGTATTTGGGACTACAGAACAGTACAACACGTTCTCAACATTGTCCACTAGTACTGAAGAGTCCAAACTATGAAGAACACGTGTGGAGTTCTGTAGTGAACATAAACGTGTTCCAGGAGCAGAACCTGTTTGAGATGTTGATTGAGTTGAGCTTTGAAGCAGCTCCACACACTCATGACCTTCTCATCACATTCACCAGTTTGCTGCTTGTTGGCTGCTTTTCCTTCACTCTGCAGTCCAACTCATCCCGAAGCATCTCACCTGGGTTTAGATGTGGGGTCTGCAGAGGTCATCTGGTGTGTTTGGGGTCTTTGTCCTGATGGAAAACAGATGATGGTCCTAAGTGTAATTCAGATGGTCTGCTGCATGTTGCTGTAGGATGCTGTGGTCACCATGCTGGTTATGTCTCCTCAATTCTGACTCAATCACCGACAGTGTCACCAGCAAAGCATCTCCACACCATCACACCTCTTCCTTCATGCTTCACAGTGGGAACCACACATTCAGGACCCGTCCCTCACCTTCTGCACATCTTAGAACTTAGATCTCACAGCTGGACTCTTCAGACCAGAGGACGGGTTTCCACTGGTCTAATGTTTATTCCTTGTGTCTTCTGCTTGTTGTTCTTCTGAAGTTCTGACCCACACAGTCTCCTCTGAACAGTGGATGATGAAATTTGTCTGCTGCATGAACTCTGAGAAACATTTATGTAAATTCCTGATAATTCTAATAATCGTATCTTCTGCAGCAGAGGTAGCTCTTGGTCTCCTGGGATGTTCCTCATGAGAGCTGTTTCATCATGGTGTTTGATGGTTTTAGAGTCTCTGGAGATGTTTGTGATTGATGGAGCTTCATTTTTTAAAGTAATGATGGATTTTTCTCCTTTCGCTCTGAAGCACATTGAGGAGAGAAATGTCACAAATGAACTCCTGCTCAGACGCACCTGTGACCTGCGACCCGTTCCAGGTGACACCTCGTGGTTCTGATGAGAGAACGCTGGGGTTTGCTGAACAGCATCAACCTTACTTTGGACCATCAACTAAAATATAAACCAGATTCTGGGTTCTTTACCATGTTTTTGTTTACTACAGAATTCCAGACCTTTTCTTTTATAGTTTGGATTCTTCAGTATTGATGTGGACCACTAAAGAAGAACTACTGCCTGGTTCTGTACATCCTGATATTATGCCCAACACACACACACACACACACACACACATAAAACGCGGATCCATATGAGTGTGTGTGTGTGTGTGTGTGTGTGTGCAGGACTGTTTGAAGCTCTTCTCTAAGGAGGAGAAGTTGACGGATAATAATAAGGTGTACTGCCCTCACTGTAAAGCTCAGAGAGAATTCACCAAGAAGCTGGAGATCTGGAAGCTTCCACCCATCCTGCTCGTCCACTTAAAGCGGTGAGTGTGTGTGTGTGTGTGTGAGGGTTCTCTACCTTCATCTTCACATCAGTGAGTTAGAGGCACTCTGCTGATGGATCCTACTGATGTATCCTGGTGTGTGTGTGTGTGTGTGTGTGTGTGTGTGTGTGTGTGTGTGTGTGTGTGTGTGAAGGTTCTGGTATGAGGGCCGGTGGAAGCAGAAGCTACAGACGTCTGTGGATTTCCCGCTGGAGAATTTGGACCTGTCTCAGTACGTGATTGGGCCGAAGAGCAGCGTGAAGAGATACAACCTGTACGCCATGTCTGTGAGTTTCAGCACCACGTCCCTGTCCCTCTATTCGCACCACCTTACATAAACATCTCCATACAGAGAACAGCTTGTTTGGGCGGAGCCTGAGGCGTTACTATAGAAACCAAACCGTATCAGAGCGTTAATATAAACATTAATAAATGAACGTCACAGTGTTTTAGAGCTGCAGGTTTAATTCTCTCACGTGGTTTGGTGTTTATTTAGTTTGAGTCACTGAGCTCCAACCTTCCAGCAATGATGGAGTAAAATAATAATAAACATCAGAGACTGTACTGTAATTTAAAATCATTAACCCCCTCCCCCTGTAGAACCATTACGGGGGTCTGGATGGAGGTCACTACACGGCGTATTGCAGAAACGCCGCTCGCCAGAACTGGTATAAATTCGACGATCACGAGGTTTCGGAAATCTCCAGCTCCTCCGTCAAGTCGTCTGCTGCCTACATCTTCTTCTACTCCTCTCTGTGAGGCCACGCCCACCGGGACCACCACGCCCACGAGCCTTCAGAGCTGATGTGGGCAGAGCTTAACGACCCAAAGGGAGGAGCTGACAGAGGGGTGCAAATGTGAAAGTTTCTCTCTGTCTTTCTCTCTCGCTTTCCCTCTGTAGTCAAATCTCTTATTTCTGTACTCTAAAGGGGGCGGAGCTTTCTCCCTGTCTGCCATTGTTCTGCCTTTGGACACTAATGCTGTTTGGGACACAGCCGATCGCGGTTCGATCTTCCGAGGTCTTTTCAAGAACGAACTCACGAGTTCCTGTACATATCGCTAACGGAGACGCCGCTTGTCTCTCCTTCCTTTCGTTTTCTTCTTTGTTGTTGTACATCTGAGCGTGAGCGAGTCGCACCGATCCTGCAGCGTTCCAGAGCGCTCCTGCCGCACAGAAACACCCTGTAGAGTGAGTCAGTAATACACACACACACACTCTGTCTGTTTATATGTACTGCACTACATGTCCACTATAGTGCTTCACTTTCATCTTTTATTCAAATCGACTCTGTAATGATTGACATCTGGAAGCTCCGCCCACTTTCTCCCTCTCTATGCACTGCATTACTTATTTTATTACTTATTTTCATCACATCATTTTTAATTACTGGGCAACTAATTATATACAAATTAAAATATAAAAATTATATCCTTCATTTGTCTTTCTGGGTCATGTTTATAACCTAATGCAGTGATCTCACACACACACACACACACACGGAGTTATTTATATTGTATACTGTCAGTGTAGTTTAGCAAATTATGAACTCCAAGTGTCTGGAGTTTGCACACCCCCAGGTCCTAAAGTCCACCTTTAATGTTTCTAGTGTCCTCCTTTTCCTCTCCCCTCATTCCTCTTGTCCTCCTTTTCCTCTCCCCTCGTTCCTCTTGTCCTCCTTTTCCTCTCCCCTTGTTCCTCTTGTCCTCCTGCTCCTCCCCCCTCATTTGTGTTCCTCTCTCTGAATGATGGTTGTAGATCTCCAGGTCTCTGTTATTTCAGTTCTGTGCTCTGGTCCCTCGTTTTCCTGAAACATCTGTGTGAGTAATAAAGCGTTCCGTGATGTTTGTGGGCTGAGGGACGATGAGTTTCACTCTGTAACACTAAACATCAGTTTGCTCGGACCGCAGGACCCCGTCTTTCATTTCACCCCCACACATGATGGGCGGAGCTAACAGAGCCCCGCCCCCACAATCAGCCTTTATAACAATGATTTTTACACCTGGTAACATAAAACATGGGTTTCGCTCGAGTGTGAGCTGAACGCAAAAACCTTAAGTACTGAGCGCCCTTTACTCCTACACACACACACACACACACACAAAACTGGAGGGTGGGTCAGTGTTCAATGGATCACTTATGGACCGTAAACTCACGTGTAGTAAACCAGCTGTGACAAACTAATCAAACACAGACTCAGTGCCTGGCCTCAGTTTCTCACACACACACACACACACACACACACACACACACACACACAGCATTTCTTTATCATTTTTTTATTTGTTTAAATGATATGTGGTACAAAAACCCCTCAGTATAATCTCCCCTCGTTCCCCCGGAATAAATCTCTCACTCTGAGCTGCTGCACTACACCACAGCCAAATCTCACATCGTCCACATACAACAAAATAATAATAATAATAATAATTCAAATCATAAAAAAATAAGAATAAGATAATATAGTACCTCTGTAACATTACAAATTTGTTTTTGAGTAAAACAGCGGACAAAAAGGAAAAAGCTGCATTGCAATTTGCCCAGTTTACATGATCTCCGAGTGTGTGTGTGTGTGTGTGTGTGTGTGTGTGATACTCTAATTGTATAAAAGTAAATAAAAGGTGTGTGTTAAGTCTCATAGTGTTGATCTTCAGTTCATAACCACGTAAAATTGGATACAAGGCAAGGCGACGGTCCGTAACCACGGAAACCGCGGGACACTTTTATTTCATTATCGAGCGTAAAAACATCAAAATAAAATCATCTCGTAAAAAACTCTGTTCACCAGAAAATCTTTACAGCGACGTCGCGGCATTTCGGCTCCACGGAGACGCAGTAGCATAGGTGTGACCCCCCACGACCCCCGTCACACACACACACACACACTTTCTTTGTGTCTCTTTGGAGGGTTTCCATGGATGTAGGATTCCAGGTGCTGCTTCTTTAGTGTGTGTGTGTGTGTGTGTGTGTGTGTGTGTGTATCACAGCATTAAGCGCATGGACGGGCGTTGCTCTTTAGCTCCGCCCACTGTCTGTGTAGACGTGATGGGGCTTTCCGTTTGATCGTCCTGCTGCAGAGTCACTTTCTCTGGCGTGTAGTCGTTCCTCTTTAGGTCTGAAACACACACACACACACACACACACACACACACGTCAAAAATTTATCCAGCCCAGTGAAGTGGGCGTGTCTTCTGATTAATGTGTCAATCTCATTGAGTGGGCGTGGCCTATGCGTGGTGTTTTTAATCCCAGGCGTGTGGTTTGGGCTCAGTTTTATTGAAGGAGGCGTGGCTTTATTTAATGTGGCCAGAGCGGACACACACACACACACACACACACACACACACACACACACACACACACACTCACCGGGCAGTTTGAGTTTCCGGCAGCAGGAGTTACAGTGGTGTTTGGTACGAAAGTTTCGGATTGCGTCATCGCCCAGATTCGCCGGGCCAAACACCATATCATAAGAGCTGTAACACACACACACACACACACACACACACTTAAATATGTTGTTGAAGTGTAATGTGTGTGCTGTTTCTGATCAGTAGTGAACATCTCACCCTTTCTCTCCACTCTTAATGACTGAAGGATCGGTCAGAATCTCACCAACTCCTGCAAAACACACACACACACACACACATCATTCTAACGCCTCATCATCATTCCTAAGCCCCATCCTGATCTTACAAGCTATTAGTAACATTTGCCAGTATTGTGTGTGTGTGTGTGTGTGTGTGTGTGTGTGTCTGACCCTGTAGGTCCAACACCAGCAGCTCTCCCCATGTGTGTGTGTGTGTGTCTGACCCGGTAGGTCCGGCACTAGCAGCTCTCCCCATGTGTGTGTGTGTCTGACCCTGTAGGTCCAACACCAGCAGCTCTCCCCATGTGTGTGTGTGTGTCTGACCCGTAGGTCCGCACTAGCAGCTCTCCCCATGTGTGTGTGTGTGTCTGACCCTGTAGGTCCGGCACCAGCAGCTCTTCCTGTGTGTGTGTGTGTGTGTGTGTGTGTGTGTGTGTGTGTGTGTGTGTGTGTGTCTGACCCGTAGGTCCGGCACTAGCAGCTCTCCCCATGTGTGTGTGTGTGTGTGTGTGTGTGTGTGTGTGTGTGTGTGTGTGTGTGTGTGTGTGTGTGTGTGTGTGTGTCTGACCTGTAGGTCCGCACCAGCAGCTCTCCCGTGTGTGTGTGTGTGTGTGTGTGTGTGTGTGTGTGTGTCTGACCTGTAGGTCCGCACCAGCAGCTCTTCCTGTGTGTGTGTGTGTGTGTGTGTGTGTGTGTGTGTGTGTGTGTGTGTGTGTGTGTGTCTGACCCTGTAGGTCCAGCACCAGCAGCTCTTCCTGTGTGTGTGTGTGTGTGTGTGTGTGTGTGTGTGTGTGTGTGTGTGTCTGACCCTGTAGGTCCGGCACCAGCAGCTCTCCCCATGTGTGTGTGTGTGTGTGTGTGTGTGTGTGTGTGTGTGTGTCTGACCTGTAGGTCCAACACCAGCAGCTCTCCCCATGTGTGTGTGTGTGTCTGACCTGTAGGTCCGCACTAGCAGCTCTCCCCATGTGTGTGTGTGTGTCTGACCCTGTAGGTCCAACACCAGCAGCTCTTCCTGTGTGTGTGTGTGTGTGTGTGTGTGTGTGTGTGTGTGTGTGTGTGTGTGTGTGTGTCTGACCCTGTAGGTCCGGCACCAGCAGCTCTCCCGTGTGTGTGTGTGTGTGTGTGTGTGTGTGTGTGTGTGTGTGTGTGTGTGTGTGTGTCTGACCCGTAGGTCCGGCACCAGCAGCTCTCCTGTGTGTGTGTGTGTGTGTGTGTGTGTGTGTGTGTGTGTGTGTGTCTGACCCTGTAGGTCCGGCACCAGCAGCTCTTCCTGTGTGTGTGTGTGTGTGTGTGTGTGTGTGTGTGTGTGTGTGTGTGTGTCTGACCCTGTAGGTCCGGCACCAGCAGCTCTTCCTGTGTGTGTGTGTGTGTGTGTGTGTGTGTGTGTGTGTGTGTGTGTGTGTGTGTCTGACCTGTAGGTCCGGCACCAGCAGCTCTTCCTGTGTGTGTGTGTGTGTGTGTGTGTGTGTGTGTGTGTGTGTGTGTGTGTCTGACCTGTAGGTCCGCACCAGCAGCTCTCCCATGTGTGTGTGTGTGTGTGTGTGTGTGTGTGTGTGTGTGTGTCTGACCCTGTGGGTCCAGCACCAGCAGCTCTCCTGTGTGTGTGTGTGTGTGTGTGTGTGTGTGTGTGTGTGTGTGTGTGTCTGACCCTGTAGGTCCGGCACCAGCAGCTCTCTGTGTGTGTGTGTGTGTGTGTCTGACCCTGTAGGTCCAGCACCAGCAGCTCTCCTGTGTGTGTGTGTGTGTGTGTGTGTGTGTGTGTGTGTGTGTGTGTGTGTGTGTGTGTCTCTGACCCTGTAGGTCCAGCACCAGCAGCTCTCCCCATGTGTGTGTGTGTGTGTGTGTGTGTGTGTGTCTCTGACCCTGTAGGTCCAGCACCAGCAGCTCTCCCCATGTGTGTGTGTGTGTGTGTGTGTGTGTGTGTCTGACCCTGTAGGTCCAGCACCAGCAGCTCTCCCCGTGTGTACTCGTAGGTCCAGTGGCTGAAGGCCAGCATGGTCTCCTCCAGCAGGTTGGTGGGAACGATCTCATCTCCATTATTGTTGTTGAACTTTCGGAACTCTCCAGTGATGCATTCCTCTATTGCAAACCACTGACCAGCTGAGTGACAGTACAGGAGGAACACCTCCAGGAACCTGCACAGACACACACATTTTCACAGACTGACCACTGATCAATGTGAGTGGCACCCACATGAGCAATGGTATAACAGTGCAGTAGTGTGTGTGTGTGTGTGTGTGTGTGTGTGTGTGTGTGTGTGTGTGTGTGTTACCTGGGAGAGTAGGGGATGGTTTTGGGTCGGACTTGATTGAAGGCGAAGGTGAGTTTTTGAGCTGCTCGCTGCTGTTGGATCTCCTGTTTGGATGGAGACACACGGAGAATGTGTATGGTGAGGCAACTGTACACATTAAGCCCTACATTCAGCTCTACATTCAGCTCTACCGTAAACCCTACATTCAGCTCTACATTCAGCTCTACCATAAACCCTACATTCAGCTCTACCATAAACCCTACATTCAGCTCTACATTCAGCTCTACCATAAACCCTACATTCAGCTCTACATTCAGCTCTACCATAAACCCTACATTCAGCTCTACCATAAACCCTACATTCAGCTCTACATTCAGCTCTACCATAAACCCTACATTCAGCTTTACCATAAACCCTACATTCAGCTCTACATTCAGCTCTACCATAAACCCCACATTCAGCTCTACATTCAGCTCTACCATAAACCCTACATTCAGCTCTACATTCAGCTCTACCATAAACCCTACATTCAGCTCTACATTCAGCTCTACCATAAACCCTACATTCAGCTCTACAGTAAACCCTACATTCAGCTCTACAGTAAACTCTACATTCAGCTCTACAGTAAACCCTACGTTCAGCTCTACAGTAAACTCTACATTCAGCTCTACAGTAAACCCTACGTTCAGCTCTACAGTAAACTCTACAGTGTAGGTACCCTGAGGCAGAGGTGCAGGACGGTATCCTCCTTGTAGACGCTCTTCCAGGTGTCGATGACGTCAGGGAGGAAGGACTTGACGATGTACAGGTGTCCAGGTTTGAGGATGTCGTACTCAGACCAGGTGCACAGCACCTTCAGCGCCCGCCTCAGGCCGCCGCCCATTTCCTCCTTACTCAGGAACTCAATCTTAGCACAGAGGCCACGCTGCGCCCACGACGACATGCTGTTATTAATGTTAGTGGGAGAACTTTCCTCCAGACAGTACACTGTTACTGGCTCTCCTACAACACACACACACACACACACACACACACACACACACACACAACGTCTGAAATCACTCAATCACTAATAGTCATGAACAACCAAACAGAACTAATCAGAAACAGGTGAAGTCCAGTCTGATGGCCACACCCCCGGGGTGAGATGGTGAGGTGAGGTGGTGAGGAGGGGCAGTTACTCCGTCTTACCTCTAGGGGGCACAGGGGTGAACGGGATGCTCTGGGACAACCTCATGAGGTTATTACGCTCCACCGCTATCACACACACACACACACACACACACACACACACACACACACACACACACACACGTAGCATAAGATGACAGTAAAAGGAGTTTAGGATTACAATGTGATTTACACCTAAATTTACTCACCTGAATACTGATAACCTTCCATCGGCTTAAAGGGAGAACCAATCGCTACAGAGAGAGAGAGATAATGATATAGATTCAGAGTGTGTATGTGTATACATCTGTGTGTGTGTGTGTGTGTGTGTGTGTGTGTGTGAGATGGTGAGAGAGAAATATTAGGTATAGTGTAGTGTGTGTGTGTGGCAGAGGAGGGAAGTAACGGAGTACAAATACTTTGTTTCTGTACTTCAGTAGATTTTTCTGGTATCAGTTTTTTACTCCACTATTTATTTTTCAGACTTTTTACTTTTACTCATTACATTTTTACACAAATATCTGTACTTTTTACTTCTTACATTTTCAAACCCGGCTCGTTACTTTAGTTTTAATCCACTGATTTGGTGAAATATTATTTTTATTTTCACTGTGCGCCGATTTCAGCTGAACAACTGATTTCCTGTTACTGCGCGTCTTTTTCACTCCGCTGGTGTATAAAGTCCTGACTCACTCACCACAGATGTAGACTAGTTTATGGAGATAAGAATCAGCAGGCAGAAGCAGTAAGAAGTTTGGGGTTAATGTGGATGAGACAGAGGGAGTCAGTGATGAGAACATGACTGAGAACAGACACATTCCTGATCATCATCATCATCATCATCATCTTAATTAGTTTTGTATTAATATATATGTATGTATGTATGTATGTATGTATGTATGTATATATGTATATATATGTATATTTGGCTGTCAAAATTAAAATAATTGTAAACTGCACTAAATTTTATTAACGCTATCAATTCAGCGCATTTCTGTTTCACCATTTTTATAGAAAATGTAAATACATAAATAAATAACTAAATAAAAAAGAGGCACAATTAAAACCTCCAGCAAAACATACACTTATTCACGACGTCCTTTCTTTTCTTAGATATAAAAGAAATAAATAAACTCCAGATAAAAATATTTTAATCAGTAAAATTTTGTTTTATTTCTGCACCAGTTTACCCTCTAGGGGGCGTTTTGTGGGTTTTTCCCTCATAATGGCGACACAAACTTAAATTACTGTCTTTATTGATCGTACAGATAAAAACAATTCATCATTTAAATCTGTAAAATGTCTATAATTTTATATATATAAGCTTCCTGACTTGACTTGAAGAGGTGCAGTTTCTCCGGTGTCACCTCATTAACTGTCCGTGTGGAAACATAGCAAAGGCTCTTAATGATGTCCACACGTCTCTGCACTGATATAGCCTTTATATTTAATCACTGTACATATGCTTACATACATATCACATGCTGTAAATATGATACATGTTTAACTGCACTACTGCTACTTTTTGCACTTCTGGTAGATGCCAAACTGCATTTCATTGCTGTGTACCTGTACTATGCAATAACAATAAAGATCTATCTATCTATCTATCTATCTATCTATCTATCTATCTATCTATCTATCTATCTATCTATCTATCTATCTATCTATCTATCTAATATGATGTGAGGTCAGTTAACAGCTAAAACAGGTAGAAGTAATAACTACTTTTTACTGAAGTACATGTCTGAGCCAAAACTTCTTTACTTTCACTTGAGTAAAAAAGTATAATCAGTACTTCAACTTTTACCCGAGTATTTTAAAACATGAGGATCTGTACTTCTACTTAAGTAAAGGATGTGTGTACTTTTGCCACCTCTGGTGTGTGTGTGTGTGTGTGTGTGTGTGTGTGTGTGTGTGTGTGTGTGTGTGTGTGTATATATACACGTGTACAGAGTGCAGTAGAGCTAGTCAGCCAGCAGAGGGAGACTTACAGTCCTTACGTGTACTGAGAGGGCTGTGGCGGGCTGAGAACAGGCTTACTGTGGCTGTAACACACACACACACACACACACACACACACACACACACACACACACACACACACACACACACACAGAGTGTGGTCAGACAGGATATGATGTAGCGATGTGATACCTATCCCCAAATGTGAATTATTAAAGACAATGTGTGCCATACAAGAATGTGTGTGTGTGTGTGTGTGTGCGTGCGTGCGTGCGTGCGTGCGTGTGTGTGTAAAAGAGAGAAAATCTTTTGTGTCTCACCAGTGATGGTGTCCTCTACTGGACTTCTGTAAAACACAACCGAAGAAACATTACTCACTGTAGCTGTGCGGATGTGTGTGTGTGTGTGTGTGTGTGTGTGTGTGTGTGTGTGTGTGTGTGTGTGTGTACTCACACACTGCTGCTGGCCTGCACTGATTTTCCTTGAGCTCTTTCCTGCACAGAAAACACAAGAAGGAGGCTCAAACACACACTCACTCATCACTGCCGGAACTTTAATATTAATTATATACAGCTGTATTTAAATAAATTTGAATATCATTAAGGAATTGATTTATTTTAGTAATTTAATACAGAAAGTGAAACGTGTATATGATATAGATTCATCACACACACTGATATTTTAAGTGTTTATTTCTTATAATTTTGATGATTTTCACAGATAATAAAAAAACAAAATTCAATATCTCAGAAAATGAGAAGATCTAACTCTAATCATCTCATTAACTCCAAACACCTGCTCAGGTTTCCTGAGTCTTTAAATGGTGTCTCAGTCTGGTTCAGGCTCCACAATCATGGTGGAAAACTGCTGACTCGACAGTTCAGAAGACGATCATTGACCCCCTGCACATGGAGGGTGAGACACAGATCATCGCTGAAGAAGCTGCTGTTCACAGACTGCTGGATCCAAGAACATTGATGGAAAGTTGAATGGAATGAAAAATGTGGTAGAAAAAGATGAAACGAAGCAGATTAAAGAATTTGTGGAGATTCACAAAGAGTGGACTGCAGCTGGAGTCAGTGCTTCAGGAGCCTCCACACACAGACATCTCCATGAGCTACAACTTAATCATTCCTCGTGTTGAGCAGCTCCTGAACCAGAGACGACGTCAGAGGTGTCTTACCTGGACAAAGCACAAAAAGCACTGGACTGTTGCTCAGTGGGACAAAATCGTCTTTTCAGATGAAAGGAAAGAAAATTGTGCATTTCATGTGGAAATCAGGATCCCAGAGTCTGGAAGAAGAAGAGGAGAGGCACAGAATCCAAGCCGCTTCAGGTCCAGTGTAAAGTTCGCAGTCAGTGGTGGTTTGAGGAGTCATGTGATCTGCTGGTGTTGGTCCACTGTGTTTTATCAAGTCCAAGGACGTTCTAGAGAACTCCATGCTTTCCTCTGCTGAAGAGCTTAATGGACATGGTTTTATTTTCCAGCAGGATTTAGCACCTGCCCACACTGCCAAAACCTCCAGAAGTTGTTTAAATGAACATGGTGTTGGTGTGCTTGACTGCCAGCAAACTCACCAGACCTGAACCCCATGGAGAATCTCTGGAGTATTGTCAAGAGGAACATGAGAAACAAGAGACTGAAAAAATGCAGATGAGCTGAAGGCCACTGTCAAAGAAACCTGGGCTTCCACACCACCTCAGCTAGCCACAGTCTGATCACCTCCATGCCACAGTCTGATCTCCTCCATGCCACAGACTGATCTCCTCCATGCCACAGTCTGATCTCCTCCATGCCACAGACTGATCTCCTCCATGCCACAGTCTGATCTCCTCCATGCCACAGACTGATCACCTCCATGCCACAGACTGATCTCCTCCATGCCACAGTCTGATCTCCTCCATGCCACAGTCTGATCTCCTCCATGCCACAGACTGATCTCCTCCATGCCACAGTCTGATCTCCCCCATGCCACAGACTGATCTCCTCCATGCCACAGTCTGATCTCCCCCATGCCACAGTCTGATCACCTCCATGCCACAGACTGATCTCCCCCATGCCACAGACTGATCTCCTCCATGCCACAGTCTGATCACCTCCATGCCACAGACTGATCTCCTCCATGCCACAGACTGATCTCCTCCATGCCACAGACTGATCTCCTCCATGCCACAGTCTGATCTCCTCCATGCCACAGACTGATCTCCTCCATGCCACAGACTGATCTCCTCCATGCCACAGTCTGATCTCCTCCATGCCACAGTCTGATCTCCTCCATGCCACGCCCAATTGAGGCAGTAATTAAAGCAAAAGGAGCCCCGACCACGTATTGAGTACAGATACAGTAAATAACAGACTTTCCAGAAGACCAACAACTCACTCAAAACGATTTTGATTGGTTTTATGAAGTTTTTTTTTATTTTGTGAATTGGGGTGTTTTTTTGTTAAATATGAAACAAAATCATCAAAATGAAAAGAAATAAACACTTGAAATGTGTGTGTGTAATGAATCTATATCATATACAGCGTCACTATTTCTATTAAATTACTAAAATAAATACACTTTTTAATGATATTCAAATTTATTGAGATGCTCCTGTATTTGTATTGTGTGTGTGTGTGTGTGTGTGTGTGTGTGTGTGTACCAGTAGCAGAGCTGCTCGCGAGTCCTCATGGAGCTGAACATCCTCCGCTGACACTCGACTCTTGTCCCACTTACTCAGACCTGACACACACACACACACACACACACACACACACACACACACACACACACACACACACACACACAATGTTGTGATCATGATCATTAGAAGCTAATTAATGACAGTATATGTGATGAACAATGTTGCAAATGAGGACCAGCTGAACGTCCCCACAAGGTCAAAACTGTGTGTCTTGGGGACAATCTGCTGTCTACTGTGTTACAAATAAACATGTAAACAGCTAAACAACTACCAGAATATAAACAAAAATAACTGCTGAATTTAAGAAACAATATAATTTTTCCTTTATTTTATAACCATCAAATCACAAAATTAAAAAGTAAATCAATGATTTGTATAAAGTATAAATATAACATGGTTTTAATTGTAATAGAATAACACTATAGTAATTCATCACACACGTGATTGTTTTATGGGTGCTATAAAGTTCAGTGTGTGTGTGTGTGTGTGTGTGTGTGTGTGTGTGTGTGTGTGTGTGTGTGTGTGTACTTGGTTGCAGGAAAGCTGGATGTTTGTTGAGCTCTGTGAAACCAGCATAGGAGTTCACTGTCCTCATGTGGCCTTCTCCCTGTAACACACACACACACACACAGAGGATGAAGGTCATGGGCACATGACTCTGATGCACTCAGTCCTGTACTGTGTGTGTGTGTGTGTGTGTGTGTGTGTGTGTGTGTGTGTGTGTGTGTGTGTGTGTGTGTCTGACCTTGCTGCTGTGACTAAGCTGCCTGCAGCCCACAGAGCTCTGCTTTGGGGATGACCTTTGACCTTCAGAATCATCCTTATGACCTTATAGAGGAACAGGAATGTGTGAGAACAGTGCAAGTCGCACGTATGACCTCTTACACACACTTACATATATACACACACACACACACACCCCTACTGCTGTCTGATGATTGTGCGCTCTGGAAACAGTTAATCTAACACTCGACATGTCAGACCAGTGTGGACTTTACACTGCTTCACACCACACCAGCTGTCAATCAACACACATCTAGAGTATTATTACTGTGTGTGTGTGTGTGTGTACACAACCATGTAACTTTACACCACTTCAGGATCCAAGCACTTGTATTTATTGTAACTGGATTGTAAGAAATGTGTAATAAGCACTAATGCACACACACACACACACACACACACACACACACACACACGTTATTAATGATAAACCTGATAAATATTGCAGTATTCTGATTTAAACTCTGTTCCTTTGAACCATCATAAACCCTGCAAAGCCACTTTCTGTCACTAGAGGGCGCACAAACACCGCTAAAATTTACAACCAAATCAAACCGAACACATCAATCAGCTTCCAGCAGGTCAGTGATGTTTCCACAGAGCTGGAGTCTGGGAGAGCTGATCACGATCATGTATATAAAATAAAATAAGTAGGTAATAAAAAATGTAATAAACAAAATAACAATAAATTCCACCTTCGTTTCAATAAACAGCATCAATATTTAAAATATATATATTTTGTACCATTTCCAGAGCAGTGACATCATCAGGCAGGAAAACACATTACACAGTGCTGCTTTACATGACCATCACCTCACTTTCCATATATAACCACCACCTCACACACACACACACACACACACACACACACACACACAGAGGATGAAGGTCATGGGCACATGACTCTGATGCACTCAGTCCTGTACTGTGTGTGTGTGTGTGTGTGTGTGTGTGTGTGTCTGACCTGCTGCTGTGACTAAGCTGCCTGCAGCCCACAGAGCTCTGCTTTGGGATGACCTTTGACCTTCAGAATCATCCTTATGACCTTATAGAGGAACAGGAATGTGTGAGAACAGTGCAAGTCGCACGTATGACCTCTTACACACACTTACATATACACACACACACACACACACCCCTACTGCTGTCTGATGATTGTGTGCTCTGGAAACAGTTAATCTAACACTCGACATGTCAGACCAGTGTGGACTTTACACTGCTTCACACCACACCAGCTGTCAATCAACACACATCTAGAGTATTATTACTGTGTGTGTGTGTGTGTGTGTGTACACAACCATGTAACTTTTTACACCACTTCAGGATCCAAGCACTTGTATTTATTGTAACTGGATTGTAAGAAATGTGTAATAAGCACTAATGCGCACACACACACACACACACACACACACACGTTATTAATGATAAACCTGATAAATATTGCAGTATTCTGATTTAAACTCTGTTCCTTTGAACCATCATAAACCCTGCAAAGCCACTTTCTGTCACTAGAGGGCGCACAAACACCGCTAAAATTTACAACCAAATCAAACCGAACACATCAATCAGCTTCCAGCAGGTCAGTGATGTTTCCACAGAGCTGGAGTCTGGGAGAGCTGATCACGATCATGTATATAAAATAAAATAAGTAGGTAATAAAATATGTAATAAACAAAATAACAATAAATTCCACCTTCGTTTCAATAAACAGCAACAATATTTAAAATATATATATTTTGTACCATTTCCAGAGCAGTGACATCATCAGGCAGGAAAACACATTACACAGTGCTGCTTTACATGACCATCACCTCACTTTCCATATATAACCACCACCTCACACACACACACACACACCCCTACCTTTCTTCTGCCGACAGCAAGCATTACACACACTTGTACACACTCCTTTCATCTGCCCCACATTTAGCACCACACACACACACACACACGATCATGTTCTCCTATACAGTTCAGGACTCCCACCTGCCCACACCATCACACCCAAACAAAACAGGAGGTCTAGGCCACTGGTTTTCAAATTCCCGATTCAGAGGAGCGGTACTGTATTCACACAGACGAGTCCACACACACACACACACACACACACACCTGTAAGAGCATAGTCTGTCCCATCAGTCATCATACATCCACATTAAACCATCTGATAGATCAGTGTTCTTCCTGGAAGTCTGTGTGTGTGTATATGAGAGAATGCAGGTGGAGGTGTTACAGGACGATAAACGTATCTAACGCTCAGCTCTATAACTCTGGAGTTGCGTTTGCTTTTCTTCTCCTGATTTATGGAGTTTATTGTAGTTAGGCGTCACTTGGATTCTTCATTTCCTGCTTGAAGTCTTCAGTGTTTAAGTTCTGCTTCTTCCTTAGTTACCTTCCTGTCTAATCTTCATCATCTACTTTCTCTAGAATCCATATACATCTTTAATTTGTCTCCATAATTTTCTCGTTTCCTGAATTCATACTTTTCTCACATTTCCACACCTTCATGAGCCTTTTTTCCTTTTCCCTCCTCCATATTTTGGTGTCCTCATGTTACACTTTCCTTCGTCTCTTATTTCTGATGTTTAATGTTGTTTAGATGTTATAAAGTTCACGCGTTTCCAAGATGGCTGAATTTAAAGTTCCACATTTTTCTTTGTAATATCTTTTTATTCACACTTTCCAGCTATTGTTCAGAATTTCCCAGAAACCCGAGTTTCCGTTTCCTTTCATGGTTCTACTGAGGCTTTCCAGTTTTCCTGTTACTGATTCCCATGCACCAAGTAACAGCTGGTGTTCACTGTGTAGTGTGGAGATGTTCAGGTAAAGTGTGTAAGATGGAGATGTTCAGCTGAAGTGTGTAAGATGGAGATGTTCAGCTGAACCAAAATGGAAGCTTTTGAAGGAGGGACAGGGTCCATGGTGCCAGGCACCAAGTTTTTAGACAGGCTAAGTTCTCCATAAATCAGGAGAAGAAAAGCAAACGCAACTCCAGAGTTATAGAGCTGAGCGTTAGATACGTTTATCGTCCTGTAACACCTCCACCTGCATTCTCTCATATACACACACACAGACTTCCAGGAAGAACACTGATCTATCAGATGGTTTAATGTGGATGTGTAAGATGGAGATGTTCACCTGAAGTGTGTAAGATGGAGATGTTCAGCTGAAGTGTGTAAGATGGAGATGTTCAGGTAAAGTGTGTAAGATGGAGATGTTCAGCTGAAGTGTGTAAGATGGAGATGTTCAGGTAAAGTGTGTAAGATGGAGATGTTCAGCTGAAGTGTGTAAGATGGAGATGTTCAGCTGAAGTGTGTAAGATGGAGATGTTCAGCTGAAGTGTGTAAGATGGAGATCTTCACCTGAAGTGTGTAAGATGGAGATGTTCACCTGAAGTGTGTAAGATGGAGATGTTCAGCTGAAGTGTGTAAGATGGAGATGTTCAGGTAAAGTGTGTAAGATGGAGATGTTCAGGTAAAATGTGTAAGATGGAGATGTTCAGGTAAAGTGTGTAAGATGGAGATGTTCAGGTAAAGTGTGTAAGATGGAGATGTTCAGGTAAAGTGTGTAAGATGGAGATGTTCAGCTGAAGTGTGTAAGATGGAGATGTTCAGGTAAAGTGTGTAAGATGGAGATGTTCAGCTGAAGTGTTTAGGATGGAGATGTTCAGCTGAAGTGTGTATGATGGAGATGTTCAGGTAAAGTGTGTATGATGGAGATGTTCAGCTGAAGTGTGTATGATGGAGATGTTCAGCTGAAGTGTGTAAGATGGAGATGTTCAGCTGAAGTGTTTAGGATGGAGATGTTCAGCTGAAGTGTGTATGATGGAGATGTTCAGGTAAAGTGTGTAAGATGGAGATGTTCAGCTGAAGTGTGTATGATGGAGATGTTCAGGTAAAGTGTGTAAGATGGAGATGTTCAGCTGAAGTGTGTAAGATGGAGATGTTCAGCTGAAGTGTGTAAGATGGAGATGTTCAGCTGAAGTGTGTAAGATGGAGATGTTCAGCTGAAGTGTTTAGGATTGAGATGTTTAGCTGAAGTGTTTAGAATGGAGATGGTCAGCTGAAGGAGGTAGTGTTTGATAACTGATGGAACAGGAACAGCTCTGGGACGACAGGTGGACCCGACTGTAAGTATATCAGTGATGCTCGTATATTTCTGGTCTATTTAAATCATCTAAACCCTGACATAAGGAAGTGCCTGATCTTCTATCTGCTGATGTTCTGAATGGTTTAAGATGATCAGATGTGTCCCTCAGTATGTATTTCCACTCGTTATCATGCTCGGCTTTAGGGACTAGACTGTGGACTAAAGTGTACACGGGTTTGAAAACCGCTCCTAAGGGTGCAGGGTGAGGCAGCGAAGCCAAACCTCCAGCTCTGGTTCTGCCACGGAGTCGACGAGGAGCTCCTTTATAAGGTTGACTGCGCCGTAGAATGGGCCTCCTGGGGGCGGAGACAGGTCTAGGGGCGGGGCCTGGGAGGGACTTTGAGGTCCCTTTGCTCTGTGTGTAGCCTTCATCATCGTTAAAGGCGGGATTCACGTAACACTCACACTCCGACTCACTCTCAAGCACAACTTCCGAGTACAAACAAAAAGCTCTTTGCTTTCCACAATCATCATCATCATCATCATCATCATCATCATCATCAGCATGTCATCATACTCACCCACAAAGGCACCAAACTCCACAGCAGCCTCAGGAGGAGAGTGAGACTGGCCCGTGTGTGTACTGTGAGTGTGTGTGTGTGAGTGTATGCTGCTCGGTTGTGTGGGGGTGCTGACGAAGAAAGTCCCTGTGGCATCAGATGACGTCGGCAGGCTGCTGTCGGTGCGGTCGTCCGGCTGAGCGAGAGCGTGTGCAGCGGCGCCAAAGGTTCCAGCCTCTGGAGAAAACGCCAGCCTCCTCTCAGGAGTCATCCCCAGCTCAGCTCTCAGACGCGCCCCCTCCGAAGCTCCTCTCCCAAACAGAGAGTCAGCCATGTTGGAAGAGGGTGGATAAACAGTTCTCTGAACCAAAATGGAAGCTTTTGAAGGAGGGACAGGGTCCATGGTGCCAGGCACCAAGTTTTTAGACAGGCTAAGTTCTCGCGTGATTTCGTTGTGCACTTTGCTGGCTTCCGAAGCTCTCTGCGCCGTCAGAGCCTTCAGAGTGTCCACGGTCAGAGCAGAAAGGTCCTGCAGGTGACCAATCTGAGAGTCCAGAGAGTGCAAAGACCGCTTTATAAAATTCACCCTGTTCCCAACCTCCCTCAGCTGGATACTCATCGTCTCCACCCTGCAGAAACAAGCAGGAACGCATCAATGAAGCAAATACGCTCAAATCAATACCAGGTTTTATTTAAATAAATCAGACTACACCGTGATGCAGTGTTTAATGGTGTAAAGTTGCTGTGATGCAGTGTTTAGTGGTGTAAAGTTGCTGTGATGCAGTGTTTAATGGTGTAAAGTTGTTGTGATGCAGTGTTTAATGGTGTAAAGTTGTTGTGATGCAGTGTTTAATGGTGTAAAGTTGCTGTGATGCAGTGTTTGATGGTTAAAGTTGTTGTGATGCCGTGTTTGATGGTTAAAGTTGCTGTGATGCAGTGTTTAATGGTGTAAAGTTGGTGTGATGCAGTGTTTAGTGGTGTAAAGTTGCTGTGATGCAGTGTTAATGGTGTAAAGTTGTTGTGATGCAGTGTTTAGTGGTGTAAAGTTGCTGTGATGCAGTGTTTAGTGGTGTAAAGTTGCTGTGATGCAGTGTTTAATGGTGTAAAGTTGCTGTGATGCAGTGTTTAATGGTGTAAAGTTATTGTGATGCAGTGTTTAGTGGTGTAAAGTTGTTGTGGTGCAGTGTTTAGTGGTGTAAAGTTGCTGTGATGCAGTGTTTGATAGTGTAAAGTTGCTGTGATGCCGTGTTTAATGGTGTAAAGTTGCTGTGATGCAGTGTTTAGTGGTGTAAAGTTGTTGTGATGCAGTGTTTAGTGGTGTAAAGTTGTTGTGATGCAGTGTTTAATGGTGTAAAGTTGTTGTGATGCAGTGTTTAGTGGTGTAAAGTTGTTGTGATGCAGTGTTTAATGGTGTAAAGTTGTTGTGATGCAGTGTTTAGTGGTGTAAAGTTGCTGTGATGCAGTGTTTAATGGTGTAAAGTTGTTATAAAATGCTAAGAGTATATGGTGGTAGAGATGCTAACCGGTCGGAGGTTAATCTGATCCTCTCATCACTCCCAGAGTGAAACTTGTCATCTTTCTCATGGAAATACGTCTCCACACACTGCTCCTCAAAATCGTGCAGTTTTTTCTGGTCCTCCTCAGTCAGGAAGAGCTCTGCACATAGAAAGAACATGAGTGTATATATGTAAGAGAGATTATCGACATTCTACACATATGTAAGTGTGGAGTGTGTGATGTACTTGGTCCATAAGCACTGCTGTCCTTTTTCCTGCTTTTGCAGAGGAAGCGGATGAGTGAGGCGATGTGGCAGAAGATAATTAGTGGTGGAGGGAGAACAGGTTTATCATGATACGCCATGATGAAGTGGTAACGCTGATATTTCCACACCAGGTTAGACATGGACATCACCTGCAGGTACACGTTACTGTGGGGATGTGGTCAGACAGACAGACAGACAGACAGACAGACAGACAGACAGACAGACAGACAGACAGACAGACAGGTTTACTGCAGGTCAGTGTTGTTATTGTAATATAATGATGATAAGATGATGATGAAGGATGAAGTCTTTCTACATTTGCATCAGAAACAAATGACAGGTGTTTAGAGGTGTAAGGTTATGATGGAAAGGGGGGGTGTAGAGTATAATCGATGTGTTTGTGTAAAGATGGTACAGGATGGTGTTTTTAAGATGGTGTTGCTGCTGGTGTAAAGTAATGTTTATTGAGATCATAATTATTGGTGTAAAGTGTTGGTGGTGTTGACTGGTTTATTTGTGCAAAGTTTACAGGTGTAATGCTAATATTTACCGGTGTTTCAAAGTGTAGAGCTTTTCATGAAAGTGTGTGTGTGTGTGTGTGTGTGTGTGTGTGTGTGTCTCACTTGAAGAAGGCGATGAGCAGGTTGACCATCAGGATGTACTGTATGAACAGATACACAGCCTGCAGCGCTGGAGTTAACCAGACCCCTGGACCACACAGCTTCCCAATGTAGGGCTCAGTGTTGCTGTTGTTGGCACACACTGTGTGACACAGACACACACTTACACCTTGCTTAATGTGTGTACTGCTATATTAAAATATTAGCATGCTGAAGATCATCACATGGTGATCTCTTCAGAGAAACACGTACCATCGATCTCGTAGGCGTACACCTCCCCGTACATCATCCAGTAGGG
>NC_060896.1:1076184-1086184 GCF_014805685.1 Silurus meridionalis
TGCTACTGTAAGTATTATGATGATGGATGCTAGGCTAACGGCTAACACAGGAGTCCCCAAACTTGATTCCTGTGAGGGCCACATTGTTTCCTGTCTTTAATGGGGGTCTGTAACAGAAAATGCCACAGACTGAAGTGACTTCTTCTTTCGGCTGCTCCCATTAGGGGGCGCCACAGCGGATCATCCGTCTCAATACCCCCCTGTCCTCTACATCTGCCTCTGTCACACCAACTACCTGCATGCCTTCCTTCACCACATCCATAAACCTCCTCCTTGGCCTTCCTCTTTTCCTCCTTCCTGGTGTCTCCATCCTCAGCATTCTCCTACTGATATACCCCATGTCCCTCCTCTGCACATGTCCAAAACATCTCAATCTCACCTCCCTCACCTTGTCTCCAAAACATCCTACATGCGCTGTCCCTCTAATAAACTCATTTCTAATCCTGTCCATCGTCGTCACTCCCAACGAACATCTCAACATCTTCAGCTCTGCTACCTCCAGCTCCACCTCCTGTCTTTTACTCAATGCCACTGTCTCTAATCCATACAACATCTCAGCAGTGTTAATGTGGAGATTTTATTGTGATTAATTCATTCATATAGAAAACAAAACCTTTACCTCCTTATGCATGTGGTTGGTGGGGGAATCGAACATATAATAAACTACGTTAATAACTAGAGGTGGAATAACTGATTAATCAACCGTAGTTTTTAAGATCAATAAAAAAAACAAGCAAACACTCCATGTAGAATAGTACTGCACTTTATTGGAAAAAAACAGTACTGAATCATGAAACTGTGCTAAAGGAAATAAATATAAATATATTCATTAATAAATGATATAATTAATACATTATAAATAATAAATATAATATAGCGCTCTCCATGCGGCACACAGTTTTACGTTTTAAAACAAAACAGCATGTGGCATCAGTGATTCGCCTCTAGAGGCCGCTCTCGTAGTGACAGTGGACGAGAGCTGGAAAAACTATAGGTATGGATTTTAGCAGAGAGCTGACTCGACAAATATTAATAACTGAGGAACGCAAGCAAAGCAAACCTTTAATATCAAATACAGATATGATAGGAGTAAATAATTCTCAAAATTACATTTTCAAAATATGTCTCTGGCATTGTTCATAGGGCCATTCCACCTGTGGGGGCCGTAGGGGCCCAAGTTCGGGGACCCCTGTGCTAACAGCTAATGGCTAATAGCTGCAGGTTTACATGGATGTGGAACAGTTTGGATCTGAGAGGAAATGCTGGTTTGGTGTGGACTGGAACCTTTGACTTTGTACTTTAGCTGCTGGAGCTCAGCCAAGGTTAACATGGAACGTATGAAGAAACAAAGGACTATTAGTGCGCGTGCCCGCACACACACACACACACACACACACACACACACACACACACACACACACACACACACACACACCTTTGAGCAGAGCCTTCAGAATGGCTACGTCAATGTCCTGATGTTCCTCTGAGCCGACATGGAACACAGTTATCTGTCAAAACACACACACTCATCTCAGAGCAGTCAGAGAACAGTGCGATTGAGAGTAAGAGTGTGTGTGTGTGTGTGTGTGTGTGTGTGTGTGTGTGTGTGTGTGTTACCAGCTCCTTGCTTTTCATACACTCCATGAGCGTCTGGAAGAGGTGCACTGCATCATTCTGACTGAAGTTAAAGGTTTTTTTGATTGTCGCAATGATGTCGAGCTCAACACCATCTGGAAGACTACTGTATACACACACACACACACACACACACACACACACACACACACTTCAGGGTCCAGGTCTCAATCACTTTGTTCACAGCGGTCACGGTATTATCTCTGATCTGTTATTACAGTAACATTATGTTCCTCAAACACGCAATCATCATCATCATCATGTTCTCTGGTCCTGATATGAAGCTCCTGGACTCTGAAGACTATTTTACACTCATGCGGATGCACTAGAACAGCTAGGGTTATGGGTAATGTGGTGAAGGAAAGACAGTGAGTGCTTGGGAAACACAGAAGGTGAGCACATGTGGAGCAGGAACCTGGAAAAAAATCCTGAAAATACAAACATAGGAGAAGAAAAACAAGGTCCTAGGAATGAGAGGCACAGAAAACCAAGAACATGAAGACGAGAAGAATAAACTGGAGAAGAGCTCGAACTTGGAGGGAAACTGAGAAGCGAGAAAAGTGAGAAGGTTTATGCTTCTAGGCACGATAGATACTCTGTGTGTGTGTGTGTGTGTGTGTGTGTGTGTGTGTGTGTGTGTGTGTGTGTGTGTGTGTGTGTTACCCATCATCCTCAGTTTGTTTATGGACAAAAGACAGCACGTCCGCTGCTCGCCCGGTTCCCTCACACACCACCACGGGGACAGGTGGGTTCTCCTGCAGGTACTCCAACACCGTCAGGATCACGTTCGGCCCACCTTCAAATATCAGAGCTACAACTGGCACACCCTGCCCGATACCTACACACACACACACACACACACACACACACACACACACACACACACACACACACACACAATCAAAACCTTACACCAACATACTAACCATATACTGTACGGGCAAAAGTTTGTGGACGCCTGACCAATACTTCCACATTTAATCTCCATTAACCTCAACTTTTTCTGGAAGATGTTCCACTACATTGTGTAGAGATTGATGCAGATACATGGGTATTAGTAAAGTCAGGTACTGCTGTAGGTAAGAAGGAAAGGAGGCCTTGGGTGCAGTGAGCGTTCATATTTATCAGTTCAATATGGTTGGAGAAATAGGGATCAATAGCAGGAGATCTTCCACTCCAACATCTCCATGGAAAGCAGATCTTCATGGAGCTGCTTTGTGCACAGGTGTATTGTCATGCTGGAAGAGGTTTAGGTCTCCTAGTTAAAGTGAAGGGACATTTTCTGTGCTAACAGATTTTGGGGAAGAAGAACATATTGCTGGGAGAAGTCATGTGTCCCAATAGTTTTAATCAAACCGTGTATCTCCACTAGAGGAGCCTTAAATAAGCCCTGTAAAACTGGGACACGGAAACACCGGCGTCCAGGAGGAGAAACTAGAGACCTAATAAACAGATATGAGAGAGAAAACAGAGAATGGAGAGGAGATGATGCTGAAAAAACATTAAACACAAGCAGAGGAAACTACACACACCTGAAACAACGAGACAAATCACAGCTCTACTGTGGGTCTGTCTGTCTGTCTGTGATTCTACCTGTCTGTCTGTCTGTCTCCATCAATTTACCTGTCTGTCTGTCTCCATCAATCTACCTGTCTGTCTGTGATTCTACCTGTCTGTCTGTCTCCATCAATCTACCTGTCTGTTTGTCTCCATCAATCTACCTGTCTGTCTGTGATTCTACCTGTCTGTCTGTCTCCATCAATCTACCTGTCTGTCTGTCTGTCTGTCTCCATCAATCTACCTGTCTGTCTGTCTGTCTCCATCAATCTGTCTGTCTGTCTGTCTGTCTGTCTGTCTCCACCAATCTACCTGTCTGTCTATTTGTCTGTCTCCACCAATCTACCTGTCTGTCTATTTGTCTCTCTCCATTAATCTACCTGTCTGTCTGTCTGTCTCCACCAATCTACCTGTCTGTTTGTCGGTGTGTCTGTCTCCATCAATCTACCTGTCTGTCTGTCTGTCTGTCTCCATCAATCTACCTGTCTGTCTGTCTCCATCAATCTACCTGTCTGTCTGTCTGTCTGTCTGTCTGTCTGTCTCCGTAAATTAACCTGTCTGTCAGTGAAGTTACCAGTCTGTCTGAACATCTACCTGTCTGTCTGTCTATGACACTTAAGCACAGGTGTGTGTGTGTATATGTGTGTGTGTGTGTGTGTGTGTGTATATGTATGTGTGTGTGTGTGTGTGTAAGTGTGAAAGAGAGACTGCATACGGGCATGTATCCTCTGTAGGTTGATGTGTTTCTCTAGCTCCCTCCGCAGGTTGACCTCTGCCCCATACTTGCCCACGGTGCCATCGTCCACCAGGATGAAGTGAGAGTGCAGATTATTTAACACATTCAGCTTACTGAGGGGGTTCAGGAGGGTCTGATAGGGGGCTACCACCTACACACACACACGCACACACACACACAGGATTAGACAGTCCATGTGTAAACACAAGCAAAAACACACACAAGTTTGTTGTGACATCAATGTTGCTATACTTCGTAAGGTATGTGTGTGTGTGTGTGTGTGTGTGTGTGTGTGTGTGTGTGTGTCTCACATCTCTCCCAATGAGGTCATTACGGTTTTCGATCACT
This sequence comes from Silurus meridionalis, assembly GCF_014805685.1. NCBI lineage: Eukaryota > Metazoa > Chordata > Actinopteri > Siluriformes > Siluridae > Silurus > Silurus meridionalis. The sequence continues at coordinate 1,080,461 of NC_060896.1, forward strand.
CCCCAGGGTGCGATGCCGATGGTACAGATCTTCCGAGCAGAACGGGACGAGTGCTCCTTCAGAGCATCACCCACATGCTTAGCCACACCTACACACACACACACACACACACACACACACACACACACACACACACACATATAAAACTTTAACACCCTACAACACCTGCTCAAAATCACATCATCATCATCCTCCTCATCATGACTGCAGCAGTGTTTTTTAGGGTTAATGTGTGTTTTTAGTCTGCACAGAAATAACTAGTGTTACAGGGCCGTGTGTGTGTGTGTGTATACAAATAATAACAATGTCTGCTGCCTTCATAATTGAAGCTCTGAATAGCTGTCATTAAGTAAGTGTGTAGGTGTGAGATGCTATAATGTGTTTATATATCAACACCTGACCTGTCTTTCTGTCTTCACCTGTCTGTCTTCACCTGACTTGTCTTTCTGTCTTCACCTGTCTGTCTTCACCTGACCTGTCTTTCTGTCTTCACCTGCCTGTCTCCACCTGACCTGTCTGTCTGTCTCCACCTGTCTGTCTTCACCTGACCTGTCTGTCTGTCTCCACCTGTCTGTCTTCACCTGACCTGTCTGTCTGTCTCCACCTGTCCTGTCTGTCTGTCTTCACCTGACCTGTCTGTCTCCACCTGACCTGTCTGTCTGTCTCCACCTGTCTGTCTTCACCTGACCTGTCTGTCTGTCTGTCTTCACCTGACCTGTCTCCACTTGTCTGTCTCCACCTATCTGTCAGTCATCATCACCTGTCAGTCTGTATCCACCTGTTTCTCCGTCTCCACCTGTCTGTCTATCTTCACCTGTCTTCTGTATCTGTTTATATATGTATCACAGTCTGCAAATTTACCCTCTGTCTGTCTCTCTGTAGATCTACCCGTCATCTGCAACACCAGCTGTGTGTGTGTGTGTGTGTGTGTGTGTGTGTGTGTATCGTGCCTGTATTGACTCCCGGTGAGGATCCAGGCCCCGTGGTTACAGCTGCTTTGATGAGTCCCTTCCCCACCACCTGTTTGATACGAGGATGCAGGTGAAGTTTTGAATCCTCCATGTACAGAAATAAGGATCTTTGGAAGCTCCATCTGCCACTCCTTCAACATCAACCTAAGGATCGCCTCGGGCCTGGAGTCATAGGAGAGGCAGCACATACTGCGCGCACACACACACACACACACACACACACACACACACACAGTTAGTCATATGTGTCCCTTACCTATAATACCTATAAGGTTTACACATTTAGAGTGTGTGTGTGTGTGTGTGTGTGTGTGTGTGTATACAAATAATAACAATGTCTGCTGCCTTCATAATTGAAGCTCTGAATAGCTGTCATTAAGTAAGTGTGTAGGTGTGAGATGCTATAATGTGTTTATATATCAACACCTGACCTGTCTTTCTGTCTTCACCTGTCTGTCTTCACCTGACTTGTCTTTCTGTCTTCACCTGTCTGTCTTCACCTGACCTGTCTTTCTGTCTTCACCTGCCTGTCTCCACCTGACCTGTCTGTCTGTCTCCACCTGTCTGTCTTCACCTGACCTGTCTGTCTGTCTCCACCTGTCTGTCTTCACCTGACCTGTCTGTCTGTCTCCACCTGTCCTGTCTGTCTGTCTTCACCTGACCTGTCTGTCTCCACCTGACCTGTCTGTCTGTCTCCACCTGTCTGTCTTCACCTGACCTGTCTGTCTGTCTGTCTTCACCTGACCTGTCTCCACTTGTCTGTCTCCACCTATCTGTCAGTCATCATCACCTGTCAGTCTGTATCCACCTGTTTCTCCGTCTCCACCTGTCTGTCTATCTTCACCTGTCTTCTGTATCTGTTTATATATGTATCACAGTCTGCAAATTTACCCCTCTGTCTGTCTCTCTGTAGATCTACCCGTCTATCTGCAACACCAGCTGTGTGTGTGTGTGTGTGTGTGTGTGTGTGTGTGTATCGTGCCTGTATTGACTCCCCCGGTGAGGATCCAGGCCCCCGTGGTTACAGCTGCTTTGATGAGTCCCTTCCCCACCACCTGTTTGATACGAGGATGCAGGTCGAAGTTTTGAATCCCTCCATGTACAGAAATAAGGATCTTTGGAAGCTCCATCTGCCACTCCTTCAACATCAACCTAAGGATCGCCTCGGGCCTGGAGTCATAGGAGAGACGCACATACTGCGCGCACACACACACACACACACACACACACACACACACACAGTTAGTCATATGTGTCCCTTACCTATAATACCTATAAGGTTTACACATTTAGAGTGTGTGTGTGTGTGTGTGTTTGTGTGTGTGTACCTTCGCTCTATAGGAGTGTGATCCTCCTTGGAAGTTGATGATGCCATAGGCATCAGTAGGACTTTGCTCTGTGTGCTTCTCCACACTCCATTCATCTTGCTCCGCCCCGCCCCGCCCCACCCTTAACCCCACCCTGCCCCGCCCCTCACCCAGCTTCACATCCGAGTACTTCATCGCCAGACTCGCTGTGAATCCGGCATGTTGCCGGACCAGCCGGCCACAGCAGCACCTACACACACACACACACACACACACACACACACACACACACACACACACACACACACACACACACACAGAGAGGGAATTGCAATATATATTGTAGTATTTATAGCAGTAAATACGCACACACACGCACACACGCACACACACACGCACACACACGCACACACGCACACACACGCACCTGACAAGCTGCTGGCAGATCTGACATCCTGGAAGGCATCTGCAGAGAGAGAGAGAGAGAGAGCAGATAAGACACTGTGACACTCAGTAGTGTGTTCAGCATGTGTTTGGGGTGCGATGGTGTATGTTTAGGGTGTGATAGGCGTGTGTTTGGCGTGTGTTTGGTGTGTGATAGGCGTGTGGTGTGTGATTAGTTTTATCTGCACAGGTAAACCCTGAGTTGGATGTGGCTTCTGCAGGAAACATTACCGTTACACAACTAACAGGAAACAGTTTCCACCAATCAAACAGTAACTGGGAGAAGCCGGGGGTAAACAAGGCACGGAAAAAGCCCCCTCCTGCCCCACCGATCTCCGAGTGATAAACCTAATGACGGCTCAGCGCTGGAAACATAGCAGTTAAAGTACAAACCTGTGTGTGTGTGTGTGTGTGTGTGTGCTGAAGAGAGAATACTGTATAAATTTAATTTGGAGATACAGCAGGGCGTAAGTGCAGTACACACATCATACTGCTGATCAGCATCATCCTGCATCTTCTACATGAATGCAGTCCAGAACCTGATCCAGCTCCTCCTACCTGGGAGGAGTCAAACTAAAGTACAGAACCTGGTCTCAGTTTGAAGTGAGCAGAAGCCAATCAGGACGCAGCTCTCAGACGGAGGTGAATAGAACATTCCTGTACGTGTGTGAACCTGAGTGAAGGAATGCTGGTGTGTAAATCTGAAAGTCCACCGAGCCTCTGTGTGTGTGTGTGTGTGTGTGTGTGTGTGTGTGTGTGTGTGTGTGTGTGTGTGTACCTGTGTGGGTCCTTGGACGCTGGCAGTATGTAGACACATTCCCTCTTGGTGAAAGTGTTCTCTATCCAGGATTTCTGGGACTGAAAGAAGACAAAATAAATTATTGGCACCCCTCTGTCTCACTCAGGAGTGTGTGTGTGTGTGTAATTGCATTCGAGCACTTTTATATAAACATTGAATAAACAATGAAAAAGAAAAAATATATTTAAAAAGATACAACGAACAAGTAACTAAAAAGTAAAAGAGGAGGTAAAGGAAGAGTAATAAGAAGAAAGGACAGAATAAAACAAAAAGGAAAAGAAGGAAAATGGAACAAAAAAATCAAAGAGAATGAAAAGAATAGATGAAAGTAAATAAACTGGAATTGTAAAGGAACAAAGAAGGTAAGAAATACAATTTAAAAAAAGTAAAAGGTAAAGAAGGAATAAAATAAATTAATAAAGTAGAATAAAGGGTTAGATTTAAATAAATATTAAAAACATGAGAAAGAAAAGAATAAAGAAATAAATAAAGAAAATGAATACAAATGAAAAGCCATGAGAAAGAAAATAAAGAAGAAATAAATGAGAAAAGAAGTGAAAAAAGAGTGTATGAGCCAATCAGAGCACAGATTTGAGCTCATGGTGTGATGTCACAGGTCCGGGTCGGGTCGGGTCGGTACTGAATGAACATCGTATGTCTCGCACTGCTGCTGGTGTGTCAGGAGGAGGAGCTTACAGTGTGTCTTTAGGGCAGACATTCCTGTCATTCAGACCACACACACACACATACACGCGCACACACACATGCACACACACAAACATGCACACACACACACAACACACGAACGCACACACATGCACATACACACGCACACATGCACATACACGCACACACACACACACACACACACCACACACAACACACACACACACACACACACACACACCACACACAACACACACACACACACACATACACACACACTCTACACACACACACACACGCGCACGCACGTGCTGGAACATGCATCGCTCCTTGTGAGGACACTTCAGTCACTACTCAGAGACACTTATTAAAGTGAACTAACTCACCGTATCTATAATGGCAACAGTAACCATGACAACCAACACTCACTTATGTTAAAAGTGCTTACAGTGTTCCTCAGTCAGTAAAGAGAACACACACACACACACACACACACACACAGATTTAAATGTTCCCTATAATAAAGTGCACTTCAGTGCTGGTTTCTGAGTGAACACATGGTGAGTCTCCTCCTGTACCGTCCACCTGATTACTGACACACTCACCTTACATCCAGCTCCACGGGACACGTGTGTGTGTGTGTGTGTGTGTGTGTTGAACCCCAGTCAGAGACGGATTTACACACTGAAGAATTTTAATTAAATTTGAGCGGCGCCCCAAACTACAGCGTGTGTGTCAAAGTTTATAGAAATAATACCTTCAGTACTACACACACACACACACACACTCACACAACACACACACACACAACACACTCACACAACACACTCACACACAACACACACACACACACAACACACACCACACACTCTCACACAACACTCTCACACAACACACACACACACCACACACACACACACAACACAACACTAACGCACCACACACAACTCACAACACACACCACACTCACAACACACACACACACAAAGAAAGAAAGAAAGAAAGAAAGAAAGAAAGAAAGAAAGAAAGAAAGAAAGAAAGTCTAAGAGTAAAAAAAAAAAGAAAAAGAACCCACAAACAAAAGTAAACAAACAAATTTAAATCCAGTAAAATCAGGAAATAAAATCACATCATTCACCTCATGAGCTATAAATATACATGAATATGCTAATTAGCACACGCCCCCACATCTGCCTAACTTCTCCAACAATCAAAATACCATTAACATTAGCTAGCCGTTTAGCTGCTGCACACTAGCTAACATTAGTAGGACCAGAGCCTGGATTCACATCTAACTGACTACCTAACATGTGTTAATCATTTACATCAATCTATTCAACCTGTTTAGTGACATCACAACCCGACATAGCCCCGCCCACAAATCACTTTCTACACATATGATAACACTCATCCGATTACGAGTTAACACACGCGAGTACCTCATGTGCATCATCCTCATCTTCATCTCTCTGCTTCAGCACCTTGTAGAGGAACATGGTCTCACACACACACACACACACACACACACACACACACA
>NC_060896.1:1098684-1113684 GCF_014805685.1 Silurus meridionalis
GTGTGTGTGTAAATGAGAATGTGTGTGTATATGTGTGTGTGTGTGTGTGTGCACGCAGGAGTGCGTTAGTTCGAAACACACATTATGTTGCCACAGCGCCCCTAGAGCCCAGTTATCTGCTGCAAGAAGGAAAGAGGAACAATATCCTGCTCCTGTAATTTCATACACACACCTGATCCAAGGTCACATGGTCTCAGAGGGTCAACGTATCCTACCAACTTAGAGGCTGCATTTCAAATAGAGAGAGGGTGCCAATAATTTTGAAGGCAGCGCCTATTAGGGGGCGGAGTAATTGGCCAGAGGAGGAGCAGTGGGCGTGTCTGGGTGGAGCAGCGGTTTCATTTCTGAGAGCAGCAAGGCTTCAGAAGCAGGGTTAGGAAGCTGATGTGATGAGTGAGCAGAAGAGCAGCTCATAAATGTGACAAGAGAGAAGCTGTAGAAGTCCATACACACACACACACACACACACACACACACACACACACACACACACACAGAGAGCACATGGAAGAGCAGCGAGTGGGGCTGAAGGGTAAAAGCCCACCTGGTATTAAAGGTTCCTTGGATGAGTCCAACACCTAATGGGACCAAGTAATGACAAGAGTTTCACACAACTGGTCTACCACACACACACACACACACACTCTCTCTCTCAAAGCAATATCACATGATCAGAGTCAGCAGTTTTCTCTGATCAGCTGTGTGTGTGTGTGTGTGTGTGTGTGTGTGTGTGTGTGTGTGTATATGTGTGTGTATATGAGTGTGTGTGTGTGTATATGACAGGGTGTGTGTGTGTGTGTGTGTATATATGTTTATGTGTGAGTGTGTGTATGACAATGTGTGTGTGTGTGTGTGTGTGTGTGTGTGAATGAGTGTGTGTTTATATGTATATGTGTGTGTATATGACAGTGTGTGTAAGAATGTGTTTATGAGTGAGTGTGTGTATGACAATGTGTGTGTGTGTGTGTGTGTGTGTGTGTGTGTATATGACAGTGTGTGTGTGTGTGTGTGTGTGTGTGTGTGTGTGTGTGTGTGTGTGTATATGACAGTGTGTGTGTGTGTGTAAGTATGTGTGTGTTTATTTATGAGTGTGTGTGTATAAGAGTGTGTGTGTGAGTGTGTCTGTGTATGAGTGTGTGTATATATATAAGTGTGTGTGTGTATAAGAGTGTGTGTGTGTGAGTGTGTGTGTGTATATGAGTGTGCGTGTATATATAAGAGTGTGTGTGTGTGTGTGTGTGTAAATGAGAATGTGTGTGTATATGAGTGTGTGTGTGTGTGTGTGCACAGGAGTGCGTTAGTTCGAAACACACATTATGTTGCCACAGCGCCCCTAGAGCCCAGTTATCTGCTGCAAGAAGGAAAGAGGAACAATATCCTGCTCCTGTAATTTCATACACACACCTGATCCAAGGTCACATGGTCTCAGAGGGTCAACGTATCCTACCAACTTAGAGGCTGCATTTCAAATAGAGAGGGTGCCAATAATTTTGAAGGCAGCGCCTATTAGGGGCGGAGTAATTGGCCAGAGGAGGAGCAGTGGGCGTGTCTGGGTGGAGCAGCGGTTTCATTTCTGAGAGCAGCAAGGCTTCAGAAGCAGGGTTAGGAAGCTGATGTGATGAGTGAGCAGAAGAGCAGCTCATAAATGTGACAAGAGAGAAGCTGTAGAAGTCCATACACACACACACACACACACACACACACACACACACACACACACACAGAGAGCACATGGAAGAGCAGCGAGTGGGGCTGAAGGGTAAAAGCCCACCTGGTATTAAAGGTTCCTTGGATGAGTCCAACACCTAATGGGACCAAGTAATGACAAGAGTTTCACACAACTGGTCTACCACACACACACACACACACATACACTCTCTCTCTCAAAGCAATATCACATGATCAGAGTCAGCAGTTTTCTCTGATCAGCTGTGTGTGTGTGTGTGTGTGTGTGTGTGTGTGTGTGTGTGTGAAAGCTAGCACACAGCTAATGCTTGGCTTCTTTCTCAGCAGAAGCAGTGCCTCGCTGCAGTTCTCCATCGTCTGCTCTTCGTCTGGACATTTTGGTATCGGGGAGAATCGAGTGGGCGGAGACTCGCATCATTCACATTGTTTATCACAGGAATAAATTATAATATTTTCATTTAAAAATGATGAGTTTAATTGTATTTTTATGTCATTAACTGTTTTGCTGTAAATTTGTATTTATTTTCTCTGATTGGTTTGTATTTTAATTGTCATTTTTATTAATAAAGAATTAATTCATGTATTTTTATTGTTTCATGAAATTGATAATAACAATGATGTGTCGCCTGTCACTCATCTTCAGATACCACAATGTCCCATCCTCTGTCTTTTACTCACTAAGCAAATCCATCAGCAGTGTTATTCAGTGCACATCCAAACCAGCCGGACGTCCATTCAGGAGAGCTCACCTGGTAGGTGGTTCCTGCCCAGAACTGTTTGAACTCTTTGCGTTTCCAGGCGAGCAGGGCGCTGGTCAGCAGAGTGAACGGGACCAGGTACAGCAGAGCCGGCTGACCCATCTTAGACAGCAACATGACCACGAAGGTCAACACCAGACCCAGAGTGTACGCTACACACACACACACACACACACACACACACACACACACACACACACACACACACACACACACACAGTGTTCTGAATTGTAACCAAACAAACTGGATTTTTATGTTACACTATAACTTAATTACCAACAGCGCAGGAGACGTAGTAGATTCTGTTTGAGCTGCCGATCCAGACATCGAACCGGTGACAGTACGCCACCAACAGGCCTGCAGAGATACGATCAGAAATACAGGTGATGTTAGAGGAGTTACGGCTGATGTAACAGGTGACATGTATAGCTGATGTTAGAGGAGTTACGGCTGATGTAACAGGTGATACAGGTGCAGGTGATGTTAGAGGAGTTACGGCTGATGTAACAGGTGATACAGGTGCAGGTGATGTTAGAGGAGTTACGGCTGATGTAACAGGTGATACAGGTGCAGGTGATGTTAGAGTTACGGCTGATGTAACAGGTGATACAGGTACAGGTGATGTTAGAGGAGTTACGGCTGATGTAACAGGTGATACATGTATAGCTGATGTTAGAGGAGTTACGGCTGATGTAACAGGTGATACAGGTGCAGGTGATGTTAGAGGAGTTACGGCTGATGTAACAGGTGATACAGGTGCAGGTGATGTTAGAGGAGTTACGGCTGATGTAACAGGTGATACAGGTGCAGGTGATGTTAGAGGAGTTACGGCTGATGTAACAGGTGATACAGGTACAGGTGATGTTAGAGGAGTTACGGCTGATGTAACAGGTGATACAGGTACAGGTGATGTTAGAGGAGTTACGGCTGATGTAACAGGTGATACAGGTGCAGGTGATGTTAGAGAGTTACGGCTGATGTAACAGGTGATACAGGTGCGGTGATGTTAGAGGAGTTACGGCTGATGTAACAGGTGATACAGGTACAGGTGATGTTAGAGGAGTTACGGCTGATGTAACAGGTGATACAGGTACAGGTGATGTTAGAGGAGTTACGGCTGATGTAACAGGTGATGCAGGTACAGGTGATGTTGGAGGAGTTACGGCTGATGTAACAGGTGATACAGGTGCAGGTGATGTTAGAGGAGTTACGGCTGATGTAACAGGTGATACAGGTACAGGTGATGTTAGAGGAGTTACGGCTGATGTAACAGGTGATACAGGTGCAGGTGATGTTAGAGGAGTTACGGCTGATGTAACAGGTGATACAGGTGCGGGTGATGTTAGAGGAGTTACGGCTGATGTAACAGGTGATACAGGTACAGGTGATGTTAGAAGAGTTACGGCTGATGTAACAGGTGATACAGGTACAGGTGATGTTAGAAGAGGCTGATGTAATACGTAACGGCTGATGTAATAGGTGATACAGGTACAGGTGATGTTAGAAGAGTTACGGCTGATGTAACAGGTGATACAGGTACAGGTGATGTTAGAGGAGTTACGGCTGATGTAACAGGTGATACAGGTACAGGTGATGTTAGAAGAGTTACGGCTGATGTAACAGGTGATACAGGTGCGGGTGATGTTAGAGGAGTTACGGCTGATGTAACAGGTGATACAGGTGCGGGTGATGTTAGAGGAGTTACGGCTGATGTAACAGGTGATACAGGTACAGGAGGTGATAGAGGAGTTACGGCTGATGTAACAGGTGATACAGGTACAGGTGATGTTAGAGGAGTTACGGCTGATGTAACAGGTGATATAGGTACAGGTGATGTTAGAGGAGTTACGGCTGATGTAACAGGTGATATAGGTACAGGTGATGTTAGAGGAGTTACGGCTGATGTAACATAAATGGTTGTTAACACAGCACTTATGACTTGTTCTCAGGTATCTCACCTGGAATGATGATGTCACCGTACCCAAGGATGGAGAACTGCATCTCACACAAGTTCTCCGCCCATGCTGAAAACCGAGGAATGCGCATCACCACGGGCAACTAAGCGAACACACACACACACACACACACACACACACACACACACACGCACACACAGGTGAGGTGCTGACACATGACTACAAACTTTTAATTCATTTTAATTCATGTTTATTTGTATTGTGATTTTAATAATGAACATTGTCTCAGAGTAGCTTTACACAGATAATGTGGTGATAGGGTTAGGGTTAGGGTTAGAAGTTTGTCTCTGATGACTGAGCTGGTGGCCACTACAATACAAATAAACAATTTACAATCCATCACACACTGAATTCTGAAGGACACATGCTCCGTCCCAAACACTGCAGTTTCCACTCTGATTCACATTAAATGCTAAGTTCGTTAGCTAGCTGCTAATAAGCCTGTTAGCCCACAGGCACGTTTTTGTGGCATTTGGGACGCAGCCGTAACCCCCTATAGAACATATGAAACCTTACTTTCTCATATGTGGGAGTAGGATCTGCTGGAATCATCACATCACCACTGCCCTAAACACACACACACACACACACACACACACACACGAGAGTGTTAATGACTGTTAATGCATACACACAAACACACACACATGCAATATTTACCTTCTCTCCTCCAGCACCCGGGCCGAGAGCAACCTGCACCATGATGCTCTCTCCATTCTACAAGTGACCACACACACACACACACAAACACATTAGTAACAGTGACGCAGAAGATGCAGAAGATACTAGAGAAGCACTGGATTGTGATTGGTGGATTATTTTCTTATAAGAGCTCCACACTCAGAAGAGCTCACTGACACTCACAGGTGTGAGGAACGGGGTGATAAAGACAAAGAAGACGTCGTAAACCAGCAGCAGACTGAGCAAGATCACACACACACACACACACACACACACACACACACACAGAGTCAAGGTCAGCAATTTCCAACAATTTCTAAAAAAAAAAAACTCCTGCAGTTCAATAAAGTACCTTGTAGTTGGACAGTGTGATGGTTTTCATGAAGTTCAGACAGAAAGCAATCCCCAGGACATCCTGCAGGATCCAGATCCACCTACACACACACACACACACACACACACACACACACACACACATAAATAAAAAATTGAGTGCATTATAAATTAATGACTTCCTGATTAGTAACAAGAACAGGAACATGGTGGAGTTCCTATTACGCCTATGTGTGTGTGTGTGTGTGTGTGTGTGTGTGTGTGTGTGTGTGCAAATGTTAAAGCACTACCTGTCCTCATTTCGATAAACACCCCAAACCACTGCCAGAGTGATACACACTGCAGCCAGGAACACATTCCTCACAGAGAAGCTCTTCTCATTACAGGACACGCTAATACACACACACACACACACACACACACACACACACAAAAGTAAGAAAATAAATTTAATTTGAAATTCTTAGTAGTGAAAGAGCAACCTGTATGTGTGTGAGGAGTTAGTGTGTGTGTGTGTGTGTATGTGTGTGTGTGATGAGTATGTGTGTGTGTGTGTGTGTGTGTATGCGTGTGATGAGTGTGTGTGATGAGTAAGTGCGTGTGTATGTGTGTGTGTGTGTGTGTGTGTGTGTGTGTTTGATTAAGTGTGTGTGTGTGTGTGTGTGTGTGTGTGTGATGAGTGTGTGTGTGATAAGTGTATGTGTGTGATAAGTAATTGTATGTATGTGTGTGTGTGATGAGTAAGTGTGTGTGTGTGTGTGTGTGTGTGTGTGTGTGTGTGTTGATTAAGTGTGTGTATGCGTGTGTGTGAGTGTGTGTTTGATGATTAAGTGTGAGTGTGTGTGTGATAAGTGTATGTGTGTGATAAGTAATTGTATGTATGTATGTGTGTGTGTGTGTGATGAGTGTGTTTGATGAGTAAGTGTGTGTGTATGTGTGTGTGTGTGTGTGTGTGTGTGTGTGTGTGTGTACCTGAGTTTACTGCACCCTACTGCGTTCAGTAGTGCCTCGAGGCAGCTGTAGAGACCAGTAGCTGAGGCCAGGCAGAAGATCACGATAATAACGTACACTGTAATCACAATCACAATCAACCAATCACAACTGTCCAATCAACCAATCACAACTGTCCAATCAACCAATCACAACTGTCCAATCAACCAATCACATCTGTCCAATCAACCATTTACAACTGTCCAATCAACCAATCACAACTGTCCAATCAACCAATCACAACTGTCCAATCAACCAATCACAACTGTCTAAAAGCAGCCAATCAAAGCTTACTAATAAGAAACAGTTAATCAGAACGTAACAATAAAAACTGACCAATTAGAGCACAGGGATCAGTGACTCACCCAGGTACCTGTAGAAAAAGTACATAAGAAGGAGCATCACACACATCAGCACCACGAAGAGCAGAACCTTCAGTGGGGAGTAGAGTGTGAGATCTCCACTTTCTGATTTGTCCTCTCCTGTGGAGAATGCCGTCACGCTCTGCTTCGCCCTACACACACACACACACACACACACACACACACACACACAAACAGTTTTAGGAACGTTGTAGCACGTGACCTCTGACCCGTGTGAGTGGTATCTCACTGACTTCTCAGCAGCTCCGCTCCAGAAGCCGCCCATGGTCACGGTAAAGACGGCGACCGCAAGCATGATGATGACACTGGCGTCAAACTCGGGGGTGGGCGGAGCATAGAGCTGCACCTCCATCCTCTCTGTGAACACCTGTCAGAAAGGGGCGGGGCTTTAGAGCTCAACTAAATGGTGCTCATATAAACTACTTAAAAATAAATGTGTACCTTCTGAACATCGAGGAAGTCGCGGTACCTCATGAGCGCCAGAGGAATGGAGACTTTATCATAGTCGCTGGCATTAGCTGTTGGAGTTCCCTGAAGAACAAAGAGAATTTTATTAACACCTGCTCAGAGCCTCATCAGTGCACTAGAGGAAGCAGGCACGATGGTGCAGATACTTGATGGATCTGCGAGAATCCATCTTCTTCATGTGTGGAGTTTGGACACTGGACCTCTTTGGGGTACATAGAAATAAACTTGACTTGACCTATCGAGGTTCACCAATACAGAAACCTGTGATGGACTGATGAGAACTTCATATGAGAATCTGGTAGAACATTAAACGAGAGCTTGGTACAGTAGGTTGTTGTGGAACTCAGGATGAATAGTACAGGATGAAGGAACTACGTTACACAATGTGTGATGTCAGAGCGTGGTGTAGGTACCATGGCGTCTTGGCTGACGATGAGGAGCACGGCGGCGCCGAGCTTCTGAGCCACCTGAGCTTTGATGCTGAAGGCACAGTCTCCTCTCATCACACACACCGCGGTGCCCTTCACCACGTCTGGCTTTACTCCACCTACATCACACAGCATGGTGGACGTCAGGTTCACCAGCCTGTAACGCACCTGTACACACACACACACACACACACACACACACACACACACACACACACACACACAAAATTAAGGCCCAGATAAGTAATGATGCAATAATGTGTATGTGTGTGTGTGTGAGTGCCTTACAGCATCACTGAGAGTTTTGGAGATGTTGGACCATGATGCGTTGTAAACGAGACAGTAATCCTGCTGAAGATCCCCATCAGAGACGTGCAGGACGGCCTCATGACACTCGCTCTGAGGGAACACAAACATCTGCTCAGCCTTGTGTGAGCGAGCTGCAGGAAGCAGTGAGCTACTAAACACATGTAGACTTCAATACGTGTTTATGGAAATCCAGCAAGACCCTGAGAGGAGAAGACACTGTAATAACCTCTGAAAGAGCGGTAATAACTTCCTATACAGCTGTAACCCCTTCATACAGCGGTAACACCTGCTTATACAGCGGTAACACCTGCTTATACAGCGGTAACACCTGCTTATACAGCTGTAACGCCTGCTTATACAGCTGTAACGCCTGCTTGTACAGCGGTAACACCTGCTTATACAGCGGTAACACCTGCTTATACAGCGGTAACACCTGCTTGTACAGCGGTAACACCTGCCTGTAGGCTGTAACACCTGCTTATACAGCTGTAACACCTGCTTATACAGCTGTAACACCTGCTTATACAGCGGTAACACCTGCTTATACAGCGGTAACACCTGCTTGTACAGCGGTAACACCTGCCTGTAGGGCTGTAACACCTGCTTATACAGCTGTAACGCCTGCTTATACAGCGGTAACGCCTGCTTATACAGCGGTAACGCCTGCTTATACAGCGGTAACGCCTGCTTATACAGCGGTAACACCTGCTTATACAGCGGTAACACCTGCTTGTACAGCGGTAACACCTGCCTGTACGGCTGTAACACCTGCTTATACAGCGGTAACACCTGCTTATACAGCGGTAACACCTGCTTATACAGCGGTAACACCTGCCTGTAGGGCTGTAACACCTGCCTGTAGGGCTGTAACACCTGCCTGTAGGGCTGTAACACCTGCTTATACAGCGGTAACACCTGCTTATACAGCTGTAACACCTGCTTGTACAGCGGTAACGCCTGCCTGTAGGGCTGTAACACCTGCTTATACAGCGGTAACACCTGCTTATACAGCTGTAACACCTGCTTGTACAGCGGTAACGCCTGCCTGTAGGGCTGTAACACCTGCTTATACAGCGGTAACACCTGCCTGTAGGGCTGTAACACCTGCCTGTAGGGCTGTAACACCTGCCTGTAGGGCTGTAACACCTGCTTATACAGCGGTAACACCTGCCTGTAGGGCTGTAACCCCTGCCCACACAGCAGTAACCCCTTTCTATAGGGCAGAATCAGTTCCTACAGGGCTGTAACACATCCCATTGGGTTCCCTGTGAGTGTTCTGATGGTGAATGTTGACTTGTTCTGTCAGCACATGTTCACCACTCCACCCCGCAGATGCTGGGTTTGTCTAACACAGTTCAGGTGTGTGTACATGCCCGGGTGCGTGAGAGCAGTCCAGCCTGTCAGGTGTGTACTTTCATTACAGTGTAACGCTCTGGAATTCCCCACTGCTTTCACTTCCTCAGCACATGATAACCAGTGTGTTTACCTGCACAGGTACACAATCAAGGCTTTTAAACAGGCTGAAGTACAGACTGGGGGATGAGCAGTAACATGACTGATCTGATCTCCTTATTATTATTGTTATTATTTATGATTAATTATTAATAACTAGCTCCAGTCTCAGTCCTAGCCTCAGTGCTAGCCTCAGTGCTAGTCTCAGTGTTAGCCTCAGTGCTAGTCTCAGTGCTAGCCTCAGTGCTAGTCTCAGTCCTAGTCTCAGTCCTAGCCTCAGTGCTAGTCTCAGTGCTAGCCTCAGTGCTAGTCTCAGTGCTAGCCTCAGTGCTAGCCTCAGTGCTAGCCTCAGTGCTAGTCTCAGTGCTAGTCTCAGTGCTAGTCTCAGTGCTAGCCTCAGTGCTAGTCTTAGTGCTAGTCTCAGTGCTAGTCTCAGTGCTAGTCTCAGTCCTAGCCTCAGTGCTAGCCTCAGTCCTAGTCTCAGTGCTAGCCTCAGTGCTAGTCTCAGTGCTAGCCTCAGTGCTAGCCCCAGTGTTAGTCTAATTGCTAGCCTCAGTGTTAGCCTCAGTAGCTAGCCTCAGTGTTAGCCTCAGTGCTAGCCTCAGTGCTAGCCTCAGTGTTAGTCTCAGTGTTAGTCTCAGTGTTAGCCTCAGTGCTAGTCTCAGTAGCTAGCTCGCTAACTTACCCGATACGGAAGCAGAGTGAAGGCCAGAATCATCCACAGGATCGCTGTCATTTCGGTAACATCTGTCTTAGTCGCAGATTCGGTAGAAAAACGGACCTGAAAGTGTTGAAAGTTTTATTAAAAGTAATAAATATCCTGTAGCTTTTATCTTGTTTGTTTATTCACATGTTCTGTCTCGAGACTGAAACACTTTCTTTATCTTTTTTTTGCCTCCACCGTGTTCCGGTAAACTCCGCCCCCTCTGCTATACGATTGGCTACTTATTCCCACTCACGTGGACATGTCTTCATTTTAGCTGCCAATCCCGCGCAAAGGGGCGGGGTTTCGCCGGAATACGGGTGTCGCGCGACCGAGAACTGAATGACTTCCGCGTCCGCATAAATCGAAGAGAAGAGTAATAACTGATCTCCAAATGTGTTTAAAGTGTTTACAGAATAAACAATAATAAGGACATGTGAGGAACAAAGAGAAGAACTGACCATAAAAACACGGAGTGAGTGAGGAGGACTATAAAAGAGTAATAACAGAGGAAGTGGAGGAGGGGGGGGGTTTACCGGCTGAAGGGAAGCTGCTGATTGGTTCACTGCTGTATAGCGTCATTAGTTGTCAGTTGAAATCAGTGTTCAAACCTCAGTGTTGAAAACTCAGTTCCCAACAACCAACCACTGATAAGCTCTGTCTCTATGACCAATCACACACCACCACTGTCCAAATGACCAATCATTTACATTTACATTTGCGGCATTTTGGCAGACGCCCTTATCCAGAGCGACTTACAACTGAGCAAAGGATGGTTTTTTTAGGACTTTGCTCAAG
Organism: Silurus meridionalis; assembly: GCF_014805685.1. NCBI lineage: Eukaryota > Metazoa > Chordata > Actinopteri > Siluriformes > Siluridae > Silurus > Silurus meridionalis. The sequence continues at coordinate 1,109,651 of NC_060896.1, forward strand.
GGCCCAGCAGTGGCAGCTTGGTGGTGGGATTTGAACCTGTGATCTTCTGATCCAAAGCCCAATGCCTTAACCACTGAGCTACTGAATCACACACCACCACTGTCCAAATGACCAATCACACCACCACTGTCCCATCAACCAATCACAGACCACTACTGTCCCATCGACCAATCACTGATCACCACTGTCCCAAATGACCAATCACAGACCACCACTGTCCAAATGACCAATCACAGACCACCACTGTCCCAATGACCAATCACAGACCACCACTCTCCAAATGACCAATCACAGACCACCACTGTCCAAATGACCAATCACAGACCACCACTGTCCAAATGACCAATCACAGACCACCACTGTCCCAATGACCAATCACAGACCACCACTGTCCAAATGACCAATCACAGACCACTACTGTTCCAATGACGAATCACTTAACACATCTTCTTTCTCTTCTTCTTTCAGCTTCTGCCACTAGGTGTCGCCACAGCGGATTATTCGTCTCTATAGCCCCCTGTCCATTGGACTTCAGGGGAAGTCATCTTTCACACAAACTGATTTAAATGTATTTCACACCATTTCTTATCCTATGATAGTTTACAGAACTCAATCTCACAGAACTTTTCAGAAGATTCCATTTACACCAAGTATCTGGAACTTCCATTATCACCCAAAATTAAAGAAATACATTTCAAAATATGAAGCAGGATAAAGTTTATCCACTCAGTGAATATTTACGACTAAGATTTGGATTAGACTTTAATACATGTATATTTTGTGATGATATTAAAACCACTGAAACACTGTGTGTGTGTGTGTGTGTGTGTGTGTGTGTGTGTGTGTGTGTGTGTGTGTGTGTGGACACTTTGTGATCTGATATCCATAACTGTCTTTTCCCAAAGGTTCCACATCTAATAACTCTCACTGTGAAGGACTTAATCTTCACACTCGTAATGAACAATAACAAAGACCACGTTCTTGTTAATAAAATACTTCTGATGGGAACATTTTATATACACAAGTCAAAATACTTTAAAGTGAAACTAAAGTTTTTTACATTTTATAATGAGTTTATTTCCTTCAAAAAATAAAAATATGATTTACAGAATAAACCAGAGCCCTGTTTATTTCTATCCTTTTATTTATTACATTTTATTATTATTACAAATTTTATTTATTTATCTATTTTTTGCTCTCCCCTAAATATCTGTGTATACATTTGTATTTTCATGCACCTGCTGTGTGTATTATAATGTAAATTGTACTTGTTATTGTCACGTTGTTTGTATATGGCTAATTGCTTAATAAGATAAATATAAAAACAACCACAGTCCTATAAACTTTCCCTTTCACTCTCACAGATACTCTTCTATCACAAATCACTCCTGCTATCACTCTTCTCCACCCACTCCACCCTGCCTGCACTCTTTTCTTCACTCCTCTAACACACATCTCCACTGTTGACCCCAGGTACCTGAACTCCTCCACCTTCTCCACCTCTTCTCCCTGCAACCACACCCCTCCACTGCCCTCCCTCTCATTCACACACATGTACACTGTCTTACTCCTACTGACTTTCATTTCCCTTCTCTCCAGTACGTAGCTCCACCTCTCCAGGATCTTCTCAACCTGCTCCCTACTCTCACCACAAATCACAATATCATCCACAAACATCATAGTCCAGGGAGACTCCTGTCTGACCTCGTCCGTCAACCTGTCCATCACCACTGCAAACAGGAAAGGGCTCAGAGCCGATCCTTGATGCAGTCCAACCTCCACCTTGAACCAGTCTGTCGTTTCTACTGCACACTTCACTGCTGTCACACTGTCATCATACATGTCCTGCACCACCCTCACATACTTCTCTGACACACCAGACTTCCTCATACAATACCACAACTCCTCTCTCCACCCTGTCGTATGCTTTCTCTAAATCCACAAATACACAATGCAGCTCCTTCTGACCTTCTCTATACTTCTCCATCAACATCCTCAAAGCAAATAATGCGTCTGTGGTGCTCTTCCTCGGCATGAAACCATACTGTTGCTCACAGATGGTCACCTCTTCTCTCAGCCTGGCTTCCACTACTCTTTCCCAGAACTTCATGGTGTGACTGATCAACTTTATTCCCCTGTAGTTACTGCAGGTCTGCACATCTCCTTTATTCTTAAAGATCAGTACCAGCAAACTCCTTCTCCATTCCTCAGGCATCTTCTCACCTTCTAAAATCCTGTTAAACAATCTGATTAAAAACTCCACTGCATCTCTCCTAAACATCTCCACGCTTCTACTGGTATGTCATCTGGTCCAACCGACTTTCCACTCTTCATCCTCTTAATCGCTGCTCTCACTTCCTCCTTACTAATCCTATCTACATCCTGCTTCACATCTCCACACCATCCAACCTTCTCTCTCTCATTTTCCTCATTCATCAGCTGCTCAAAATACTCCCTCCACCTTCTCATCACACTCTCCTCACTAGTCAACACATTTCCTCTCCATCCTTTACTGCTCTAACTTGCAGCACATCCTTCCCAGCTCGGTCCTCTGCCTGGCCAATCGGTACAAATCCTTTTCTCCTTCCTTAGTGTCCAACCTCTCCTACAGCTCCTCATATGACTTTTCCTTGTCTTTCACCACATCCCTCTTCACCTGCTGCTGCATCTCCTTGTACTCCTGCCTACTTTTCTCATCACTCTGTCTATCCCACTTCTGTTTCTTCAACCTCTTTCTCCTTATGCTCTCCTGCACTTCCTCATTTCACCACCATGTCTCTTTGTCTTTCTTTCAATTTCCAGATGTCACACCAAGTACTTTTCTAGCTGCCTCCCTCATCACTCCTGCAGTAGTTCCACAATCATCCAGCACTTCTTCACCACCACCGAGCTCCTGTCTGACCTCTTCCCTGATCCTCACACTACAGTCTTCCTCCTTCAGTTTCCACCATCTTATTCTTCTTTCAGTCTTCACTCTCCTCCTCTTCTTCTTCACCTCCAAAACCATCCTACAGACCACCATCCGATGCTGTCTAGCTACACTGTCCCCCGTCAACACCTTACAGTCTCCAATCTCCTTCAGGTTGCATCTCCTACATAACCTAACTGCCCCAGCTGCCCTCTCTCTGCCTCGAGGAGAGGAACGACAGCTCTGCTGCTCTGCTGTGTGAAGACAAATCACCAAGAACAACATTTTTCATTCTAGAGAACGAGACCTGCACTGATTTTTTACTCAGATCAAAACTTCCTCCAGTTCTAAGTTCAGAGATTTCCATCTTTGCATAAGAGAATTTGAGAAGCAAATGATCCTGACAGTGTGGTGGAAATGCAAATGATTCAGAGCTGCGATCCGCCTGCTGCTTTCCCATGAACTGATTTCGGAGCTGTGATTGGAATTCCATTGATTCAGTGAAGAGGAAATACAGTGAAGAACACCAGAAGAACTTTATAAAGCAACAAACCAAAACCCCTGGAACTCGAGTTCTCACCGAACCCACGTGTGTTGTCTGTCAGATCACATTTCAGAAATGTGTCCAGGTGACGGACTGGTGTTCAGGTCTCACACCCACAGCAGGGGTAATGCAGTGCAGGGGTGTGACTGGTATGCAAGATCATGGTTAGTGCCCCCAAAAAAGAAAATTAATGGGGTAACAAAAGAATAAATACACAGCATGCAATAGCCCCCCCCCCTGCATGGTGTTACTCTGCACTGCGTACACATACCCCACATTTTTACTCCTCTGATAAGGCGTGTGGGAGAAATTGATTTATGTTACACTGGAGTTAAAACAGGAAGTCGAACTTTCGAGTGGAAATGATACCATCATTAAGATCACATTTTCATTTTTACATCCATCATGAGACTCATTATTTCTCTTTTTTCTCTTGTTTACTTTGCTGGTGCAATTTATTGACAATAATCCATTAGTGACTAAATACCAATGAAGTGTCACTTGTACAATGTCATTTGAAGCTCTCTCACACACACACACACACACACACACACACAGATTAAATGAACATGAGCTCAATGA
>NC_060896.1:1126184-1136184 GCF_014805685.1 Silurus meridionalis
GCTGAATAAACAGTCTACTATATATTAAAAAAAAATATATATATATATAAATATATACACATACATTATGTACACAGATTGATGTGAAATGTTGGGCAGAATGTACAGTGATGATAAGTATACATACAGATATAAAAGTGCAGATGTACTGAGGAGTGAAAAAGATATAATATGAAGTATGTCCCTACTACAATAATCAGACCCTACTACACTAATCAGATCCTACTACACTAATCAGACCCTACTACACTAATCAGATCCTACTACACTAATCAGACCCTACTACACTAATCAGATCTTACTACACAAATCAGACCCTACTACACTAATCAGATCCTACTACACTAATCAGATCCTACTACACTAATCAGATCCTACTACACTAATCAGACCCTACTACACTAATCAGACCCTACTACACTAATCAGACCCTACTACACTAATCAGATCTTACTACACAAATCAGACCCTACTACACTAATCAGATCCTACTACACTAATCAGACCCTACTACACTAATCAGATCCTACACTAATCAGATCCTACTACACTAATCAGACCCTACTACACTAATCAAATCCTACTACACTAATCAGACCCTACTACTAATCAGACCCTACTACACTAATCAGATCCTACTACACTAATCAGACCCTACTACACTAATCAGATCCTACTACACTAATCAGATCTTACTACACTAATCAGACCCTACTACACTAATCAGACCCTACTACACTAATCAGATCCTACTACACTAATCAGATCCTACTACACTAATCAGATCTTACTACACTAATCAGACCCTACTACACTAATCAGACCCTACTACACTAATCAGATCCTACTACACTAATCAGATCCTACTACACTAATCAGATCTTACTACACTAATCAGATCCTACTACACTAATCAGACCCTACTACACTAATCAGATCCTACGACACTAATCAAACCCCACTACACTAATCAGATCCAACTACACTTATCAGATCCTACTACACTAATCAGACCCTACTACACTAATCAGATCCAACTACACTAATCAGACCCTACTACACTAATCAGATCCTACTACACTAATCAGACCCTACTACACTAATCAGAGCCTACTACACTAATCAGATCCTACTACACTAATCAGACCCTACTACACTAATCAGACCCTACTACACTAATCAGATCCTACTACACTAATCAGACCCTACTACACTAATCAGATCCAACTACAATAATCAGACCCTACTACACTAATCAGACCCTACTACACTAATCAGACCCTACTACACTAATCAGACCCTACTACACTAATCAGACCCTACTACACTAATCAGATCCTACTACACTAATCAGATCCTACTACACTAATCAGATTCTACTACACTAATCAGACCTACTACACTAATCAGATCCTACTACACTAATCAGATCCTACTACACTAATCAGATCCTACTACACTAATCAGACCCTACTACACTAATCAGATCTTACTACACTAATCAGACCCTACTACACTAATCAGATCCTACTACACTAATCAGACCCTACTACACTAATCAGATCCTACTACACTAATCAGACCCTACTACACTAATCAGATCTTACTACACTAATCAGACCCTACTACACTAATAGATAGATACAACTTTATTGTCATTGCATTGTACAGGTACACAGCAACGAAATGCAGTTTGGCATCTACCAGAAGTGCAAAATGTAGCAGTTGTGCAAAAAGTGCAGATAAATATCTAGCATATTTACAGTGCAGATAACTATCTGGCATATTTACAGCAGTGGTATATATATGAGGTATATACAGTGAATAAATATAAAGGCTATGAAGGTTACAGATCACAGGGTTATGGCAGTAAGGAGTAGCAAGCTGAATAAACAGTCTACTATATATAAAAAAAAAATATATATATATAAATATATACACATACATTATGTACACAGATTGATGTGAAATGTTGGGCAGAATGTACAGTGATGATAAGTATACATACAGATATAAAAGTGCAGATGTACTGAGGAGTAAAAAGATATAATATGAAGTATGTCCCTACTACAATAATCAGACCCTACTACACTAATCAGATCCTACTACACTAATCAGACCCTACTACACTAATCAGATCCTACTACACTAATCAGACCCTACTACACTAATCAGATCCTACTACACTAATCAGACCCTACTACACTAATCAGATCCTACTACACTAATCAGACCCTACTACACTAATCAGATCTTACTACACAATCAGACCCTACTACACTAATCAGATCCTACTACACTAATCAGACCCTACTACACTAATCAGATCCTACTACACTAATCAGATCCTACTACACTAATCAGACCCTACTACACTAATCAAATCCTACTACACTAATCAGACCCTACTACACTAATCAGACCCTACTACACTAATCAGACCCTACTACACTAATCAGATCCTACTACACTAATCAGACCCTACTACACTAATCAGATCCTACTACACTAATCAGATCCTACTACACTAATCAGACCCTACTACACTAATCAGACCTACTACACTAATCAGACCCTACTACACTAATCAGATCCTACTACACTAATCAGATCCTACTGCACTAATTAGATCCTACTACACTAATCAGATCCTACTACACTTATCAGATCCTACTACACTAATCAGATCCAACTACACTAATCAGATCCTACTACACTAATCAGATCCTACTACACTAATCAGATCCAACATCACACTGGACTGTGACACAGGACTGTACATTTCCACTCCAGCCCGTGTTGTTCTGTACATTATTAAATTAATTAAATAATAAAGGTTCTTTCTGCTTGTCACATGTACTTTACTGCACAGTGAAATTTTTTCCTCGAACATCCCAGTGATGTAGGGAATGAATGCTGAATGCTCTCTGCATGTCCTTCATCATTGGCACTACAATGCTACTGTGCCTTATAACTCGTTCTCTTCCTCGCTGCATCACACATTACTGTATAATTACTACATAGTCTCTGTATAGTCACGTGATGCTCCCTGGACTTTTTGACCTCATGTTCCTGTACAAGGGACGTCTATATTTGTACACCATGTCTCCTCCACATGGAACTGTATTCTACTCACTACCTCATTCCTGTACTTTATATAGAACACAATATACTATATATATGTGTGTACGTACGAGGTGGTATCAAAGAGTTCAGCAAGAGCTGTTTACAAGAAAGTACTTTATTTATCTACATTTCCAAACTTTCACCTGTTCTTTTGGTACATGTTCAAACCGTGTCAAAATGGTGAGATAGATCTTCATCAAAAAGGAAAAGGGCGAAGTCCCCAAATCTGGCGAATAGGGTGGGTGCGGAGGTGAGGTCATGTTGTTTCACATGTGTGGAGGAGCTCAGTGACAGGGTGCTCATGAGATCAGAATAGCACCAGTCACACAGCTCCCGATGTACACAGGACAACGTCTTTTAAATTATGAAGGTCGGTGCTCCCTGTGACTGTGTGTGTGCATCCATGTGCTGCCACCTGTTGGCATGTTACAAAACTAGTGTCAAATGTTTTTGATACCACCTCGTATTATACTGTATATTTATTATATATGGAATATGTTTGCACTTTTGAGATGCACTGGGTCTCTGCTTGTATCCTGTACAATGACAATAAGGTCTAATCTAATCCAATCTAATCTAATCTAATTTAATCAAATGGTTATAGGTTATGTTTTCTATAGTAACCCCTCATTCTGTTTGTAGACTCGTATCCTGGGCTTCACACAACTTTAAAACAGAACTATAAGTTTTTAATGCTGATTGAGTGATTGCTGGTGTATAAGGGATATAATGCACTGAGGCACATTCAGTCCCAGGAAACTAATCAGCTGCTTGATTGCGCCCCCTGTCATTGATGATCGGCATGACACGCTACGCTGAGTAAGCGATCGCTCGAATGATTCATTCGAGTGGAATTCATCTCACGTGTTTCCGGCATCATCGTTGCCTCAAAACACAGCTGCCCAAATGTTTCGAGCTCTGAAAGGGTGAAGCTTGTTGTTCAAGAAACCAAAGTGGTGGAGAAGGTGCTAATTTTAGCGCAGAGATTTTTATATGTTTTCAGACTCGACTATAAACAATTGGGTCGGAAACAGCGTCAGTCAGGAGACTAGAAAAATAACTTTAACTGTTGAGGTTTTTAATTGTTTATTTGATTATTTGACGAATTTGTGCAAGAAACAATGTCAGACACAAAACTTTGACCTGATGTAGAGGCACGTGGTGTAGATCTGTAGATCTGTAGAACTTCCACAACATGGACTTTTATGTTCAGGAAAATACCACTTGATTTTCTCAATTTTCATTCATCAAACATGACAATTTTATTTTGTAAATAAACGTGTATATAGAGATTCTGTGAAAAGTGTGGAAACACCGTGGTTTTGGTGTTTGAGGGACATGTACATGCTCCTTTTGTTTTTATGCAACAAACTGGATATTTTAACTCTTATTTCCTTTGACCAAACAAATCTATAAATGTCCAGACTGTATCTTCTGTAAATTCTCTGTTAGCATGAAAAACAGCTTTCAGCTGAAACTCTTAGCTGTGTCTCTTGTAAAACTCTTCAGAGATGTTCTTCACTAGTTGGAGATTTTCTTCTTCATCTCAGAGCAGTTCAGTAGGATTTAGGTGTGGTGACCGGGCAGGTGGTTCCATGATAGATATCACTCCAGACGTCTGTCTGCTCTCTAGATAACACATACAGAACTCATACAGACGTGTGCTTCGACTCATCATCTTGTTGTACGGTGAAGTCGATTCTGATGAGCCGCAGTCCAGACGGAACTGCGTGGTGATGAAGTGTGGAATAGGAGCCGTGTTGAGTCACTTTCACTTTCCAGAATCTTTCCTGCTTCAAAACATCCCCAAACCATTAAACTTCCACCTCCATGTGTGAGTGTGGGGGGTGAGGGAGTCTGATCACATCTTCTCTCCTGTACTCCTTCTCACACAAGTTCTTCTGGTAGACACAGACATGGTTCTGTCCCAACTGGACTCCACAGAACCTTCATCCACTCATCAACTGTACAGTTCTGGTGTGTGTGTCAGTTTGTTCAATATAAACTAAAGGAACATGTGTGTGTGTGTGTGTGTGTGTGTGTGTGTGTGTATCTCAAAAACAATAAAAGACTTGGTGTTCCATTTGGACTCCACAGAACCTCCTCTTCACCGTTTCATCTGCATGTTCTCCAAATATGAACAGTAATATGGAAAGTGGAATATATATGGATTTATTCCAAAACCTATTGTTTCAGCCTCAGGTGACAGTTTCTTTTATAGAAGTACCTTCATGTGTCTCTCAAAATCTGTTGAAGTCTCAGTGTTTCCTAACATTTGTGTGACAAACATCTCAACAATTCAGTGGCTCAGTTTTCCAATATGAGAAAAAGTTCCAGTACTTCCACTACCTCTCTCTTTTTCTCTCTGTCTTCTCTCTCTCTCTCTCTCTCTCTCTCTCTCTCTCTCTCTCTTTGCTCTACATGGAACGTTTTTTTTACAGAAGTGTCAGATGGAGTAAAGTGAACACATGGCTGCTGAGCCGTGATGAGAAATCAAATGTGCTCTACAGACACCCACGGAGCAGCAAACCACAAACCAGACACACCCTGAAATTAAGAGAGAGAGAAGGAGAGAGAGAGAGAGAGAGAGAGAGAGAGAGAGAGAGAGAGAGAGAGAGAGAGACAGACAGAGAGTAAGCATACCTCACTTCCTGTTTACGTCTGGCACAGAGAGCTAAAAATGGTCTTAGCACTTTTCCTAATGTGAATCTGGAACAGTGGAGTTCTTGGACATGGACGTGTTGTGATGGCTGATAAACACACGATAGAGATGTGGAGATTATTATGATTGTGATGTTGAATGTGGGGTGAGTGTTATGTTGATGTTATGTGATGCTCTAATTGGAGTGGATAAACCATCGTGGAAAGAACCTGCAAGAGCATGAAAAACATGTCCTCTGGTTACTGTTCATGAAGGACTGTGTGTTCAGTCACAGTTCAGTTACAGCATCGTCACGTAGCATAACAGAGACCAAATATACCACATATATATATATATATATATATATATATATATATATATATATATATATATATATATATATATATATAAATATATATAATATATAAACACATAAACACATATAAACACACAAACACACATAAACACACATAAACACACAAACATAAACACATATAAACACACAAACACACATAACACATAAACACACAAACATAAACACATATAAACACACAAACACACATAAACACACAAACATAAACACATATAAACACACAAACACACATAAACACACATAAACACACAAACATAAACACATATAAACACACAAACACATAAACACACATATAAACACACATAAATATAAACACACATAAACACACATAAACACATATAAACACATATAAACACATATACACACATAAACACACATAAACACACATAAACATATAAATACATATAAACACATAAACACACATAAATATATAAACACACATAAACACATATAAACATATATAAACACACATAAACACACACATAAACACACATAAATACATAAACACACATAAACACATATATACACACATATATAAACACATATAACACACATATAAACACATAAACACACATATAAACACACATAAACACACATAAACACACATAAACACACATAACACACATAAACACAAACATAAACACACATATATAAATAATATATAAATACATATAAATATATATAACACACATAAATACACATATATAACATATATAAATATATATAAATATATATAAATACATATAAATACACATATATAAATATAAACACACATAAACACACATAAACACATAAATACACATATAAACACATATAAACACACAAACACACATAAACACATATAAACACATATAAACACACATAAACACACAAACACAAACACACATAAACACACATAAACACAAACATAAACACACAAACACATATAAACACACAAACACACATAAATATATATAAATATATATAAACATATATATAAATATATATAAATACATAAATACACATATATATACATATAAATACATATAAACACATATATAAATACACATATATAACACATAAACATATATAAATACATATAAACACATATAAACACATATAAATATATATAAACACATATAAACATAATATAAACACATATAACACATAAATACATATAAATATATAAATATACATATAACACATAAACACATAAACACATAAATACACATATAAATATATAAACACATAAATAATATAAACATATATAAACACATATACACACATATAACACACATAAATACATAAACACATAAACACATATAAACACATAAACATATATAACACATAAATATAAACACATATAAACACATATATAAATACATATAAACACATAAACACATATAAACACATAAACATATATAAATACACATAAACACATATAAACACATATATAAACACATATAAACACATAAACACATATAAACACATATATATAAATACACATAAATACATATATATACATATAAATATATAAACATATATAAATACACATAAACACACATATATAACATAAATACATATAAATATATAAACACATATATAAACATATAAATATATAAATACATAAACACATATAAATATATAAATACATATAACACATATATATAAATATATATAAACACATAAACACATATAAACACATAAACACATATACACATATATAAACACATATAACACATATAAACACATATAAATATAAACACATATATAACACATATAACACATATAAATATATATATATAACATAAATATATATAAATACATAAACACACAAACACACATAAATACACATAAACACATATATAAACACACATAAACACACATAATATATAAACACATATATAACACATATAAATATATATAAACACATATAACACATATAACACACATATAAATATATAAATACACATAAACACATATAAACACATATAAACATATATAAACACACATAAACACACATAAACACATATAAACACATATAAACACATATATAACATATATAAATATATAAATACATATAAATATATATAAACACATAAACACATATAAATATATAAACATATAAATATATAACATAATATAAACACATAAACACACATAAATAATATATAAACACACATAAACATATAAACACATAAATATAATATAAATATATAAACACATATAAATATATATAACATAAATATATAAATATATATAACACATATAAATACATATAACATATATAAATATAAACATATATAAATATATATAACACATAAATATATATAAACATACATATAAATACATATAAATATATATAAATATATATAAACACATAACACATATAAATATATAAACACACATAAACATATATAACACACATATATATAAACACATATATAAATAATATATAAACATATATAAACACACATATAAATATATAAACACATAAACACATATAAACACATATAAATACACATATAAACATATATAAACACACATAAACACATAACATAAATATATAATACATATAAATATATATAAACACATATAAACACATATAAACATATATAAACATACATAAATATATAAATATATAAACACATAAATATATATAAACATATATAACACATATAAATACACATAAATACACATATAAATAATATAAATATATATAAACACATAAATATACATAAATATAATATAAATATATATAACACATAAATACATATATAAATAATATATAACATATATAACATAAATATATATAAATACATAAACATAAATATATATAAATATATATAAATAATATATAAACATATATAAATATATATAAACACATATATATAAACATACATATAAATACATATAAATATATATAATATATATAAATAACATATAAATATATATACACATAAACATATAAATATAAATACATATAAATACATATAAATATATAAACACATATAAACACATAAACACAAATACATATAAATACACATAAACACACATAAACACACAAACACAAACACACATAAACACACATAAACACATATAAACACATAACATAAATATATAAACATAAACACATAACACATATAAACACATATAACACATATAAACACATATAAACACAAATATATATAAATAATATAAACATATATATAAACATATATACACATAAATATATAAATACATATAAATATATATAAACACATATAAATACATATAAATACATATAAATATATATAAATATATATAAATATATATACATAAATACATAAATACATAAACATATATATAACATATATATAAATACATATAAATATAAATACATATAAACATACACATAAACACATAACACATAAACACAAATACATATAAACACATACATAAACATATAACATATAAACACATAAACACATATAAATATATATAACACATAAATACACATAAACACATAAATATACATAAACACATATATATAATACACATAAACACAAATACACATAAACACATATAAACACACATAAATAATATAAACATATATAAATACATATAAACACATATAACACATATATAACACATATACATAAATACATAAACATAAACACATATAAACACATAAACATAATATAAACACATAAATATATAAACACATAAATATATAACATATATAAACACACATAAATATATATAATACACATAACACATATAAATACATATAAACATACATAAATACATATAATATATATAAATATAAATATTATATAAAATACACATAAATATATATAAACATATATAAATACACATAAACACACAAACATATATAAATA
>NC_060896.1:1138684-1156184 GCF_014805685.1 Silurus meridionalis
GATCATTAAAACCTCATCAAACATCAGTTATTATAATTACTGCATTAATAATTATTACATTATAATTACAAATGATTATTACATAATATATTTAATATAAATGTTTTAAAAAAAACATTTATTTAGATCAGCAAATCTAAAAAAAACCAAAACAAAACAAAACAAATAAACAGTTTTTTTCTCCCGTATGTTGTTCATTACAAAGCTGTGGGAGAGAGGGGCGGGGCAAAGCGGGGGCGGTGCTTCTTCCCGAGCTCTCTCTGTGATTGGCTGGCCGGGGCGGTGACCCCACGTTGTGTCGCTGTTTAAATAGCCAATCAGGCGCGGCGCTGAGGATAGAGCAGCGCGTGAGCAAACCCGTGGCCTTCTCTCGGTGGAAGCTCGCGGAAGGAGCACGAGCGTGTCTCATCGCCCCACGACTTTCACGCGCTCCAACATGGAGGACTCGAGTAGTTGACGTTTTACCAACCTCTTCTTTTACTTCTTCACTTCCGCTCCCGCCCCTTTCTTCTGTCCGGACCGAACCGAACCGTATATCTGGACGGAACTTCCGCGCGCAAGACTCAGACATGAAGTTCATCATCGGTATCGGAGGGTGAGTGCTGGCGCGTGCACGTGCGCGCGTGTGAGGCGCATGCGCGGTAGAGTACGCTGTGCAGGCCACGCGCGCGCGCAGTTCAGTAACGTGCGAATGAATGATCCGGGTCTCACTTCCGGTGTGTGTCGCGTGCTCGCGCTTTTATACTGTACATTATATATTTTACATTTTATATTAATTTATAGACGTGTTTTATTCATGTTCATTTACATTGTGTTTATTATTAATATAAATATTAATTATTATATGAATATGTTGGATTTGAGGGATTATGGGTGACCACGTGGTCAGGACAGTCAGCAGTGTGTCTTTTTATATAAATATATAAATAACTAGTGTGTGTGTGTGTGTGTGTGTGTGTGTGTGTGTGTGTGTGTGTGTGTTTGTGTGTAAATTAATATAACCAATCTATATAATTATGATTAAATGCATTTATAACCCTAATAAGTGTATTAATTGTAAATATAAATGTGTACATGTAGTGAACAACTATTTAACTGTTCAACATGAAGATCAATAAAATAAAATACTAATAAAACTATAAATACACACACACACACACACACACACACACGAGTAAAACAGATGTTGATGTTAAATGGTTTAATAATAAGTTTATAATATAATAATAATAATATAATGATCCTGAGTCAAAATGATTTCACTACACTGTGTTTTATCAGTGACCTCAAACACTGTGTGTGTGTGTGTGTGTGTGTGTGTGTGTGTGTGTGTGTGACCTCAAACACTGAGTGTGTGTGTGTGTGTGTGTGTGTGTGTGTGTGAGACCTCAAACACTGTGTGTGTGTGTGTGTGACCTCAAACACTGTGTGTGTGTGTGTGTGTGTGTGTGTGTGTGACCTCAAACACTGAGTGTGTGTGTGTGTGTGACCTCAAACACTGAGTGTGTGTGTGTGTGTGTGCGTGCGTGTCAGTGACCTGTCACCTGGGGTTTACACTGTGTGTTTGTAATCATTGTTGTTGTTGTTGTCAGGGTCACTAACGGGGGTAAGACCACCCTGACGGAGCGTCTGTGTGGTGTCCTGCCCAACTGCTGTGTGGTGCATCAAGACGACTTCTTCAAGGTGAGTGTCATCATCATCATCATCATTCATCTCTAATCATATAAATAATAGACAGATTATTCTCTCTACTGTGTGGAGTTCTGAGGCTTTCCAACGACCAAACTGCACATTATCAGTAGTACTAGTAACGGTGTGTGTGTGTGAGAGAGAGAAAGGGAAGTGGATGAGAGTCGTGTGTGTGTGTGTGTGTGTGTGTGTGTGTGTGTGTGTGTGTAAAGTCGAGTTGGGATAGTTGTTAGCGTAGCTATATTTAGCGTTAGCGGGTGTGTCGGAGTGTTTAAAGCCAAACTCGTGGTGTTCAGCCTCGCTGAATGTACACGCGTGTGTTTCAGCCCCAGGATGAGATCGAAGTCGGGGACGATGGCTTTAAGCAGTACGATGGTAAGCGCTGTGTGTGTGTGTGTGTGTGTGTGTGTGTGTGTGTGTGTGTGTGTGTGTGTGTACACAAGGCACCTTGATTAATAAATGCAGTGTGAATGTTTCTAGATTGAAACGCCACATGGACTATGTGTCATCCTGTCGTCTGATTGGCTTCCTGTGTGTGTGTGTGTGTGTGTGTGTGTGTGTGTGTGTAGTGATCACAGCTTTGGACATGGAGGCCATGATGAGCACCATCTACGCCTGGCAGGAGAACCCGGTGAAGTTTGAACGCTCTCACGGTGTGGAGAGCACGCTGGATCAGGAGATCCTCCCTCGCTCTGGAGACGACGAGGACGAAGGTGTGCACATCCTCATCGTGGAAGGGTTCCTGCTCTACACCTACGGGTGGGTACACGCGCGCACACACACACACACACACACACAGTCTCTGGGACTTGGTAGCTGTTTCAGACGCCATGTTGTGTGTTTTGTTAGTTTATTATTTTTGGCTAGTTGCTTAGCAACACTGTTCTCCCCACTGGAATTGAGTTTAGTTGCACGTTGAGGAAAACCGACACGTTGAAACGTTGAACCACGTCGTGGTCGTGAGTCACTGTGCCCTTGTTAAGTGAATCATGTTTCGAGCTCGAGGTCCTTTTAATGCGCCGAGACAAAACCCTGCCAACATCACGCCACAAACACGTCTGTTCTGAACTAAACGTGCACGTGTGTTTTTGCAGGCCCCTGATTGACGTGTTTGATCAGCGGTTGTTTATTTCCATCCCGTATGAAGAATGCAAAAAGAGAAGATGGTGAGTGTGTGTGTGTGTGTGTGTGTGTGTGTGTGTGTGTGTGAGATAACATTAGTCCAGATCTGGTCAGTTCTACCTTTTATACGTGTGTGTGTGTGTGTGTGTGTGTGTGTGTGTGTGTGTGTGTGTGTGTGTGCGCGCAGCTCAAGGAACTACGCCGTGCCTGACCCCCCGGGTCTGTTCGATGGTCATGTTTGGCCGATGTACGTCAAACACAAGAAACAGATGGAGGACATGGGAGTGGATGTTGGTACGTTGTGTGTGTGTGTGAATTCAGCTTCTCTGTGGGCTGCGTCCCAATCTGACACACCTCCTTAGTAAACAATGTGGCATATAACAGTGTGTGTGTATGTGTGTGTGTGTGTGTATGTGTGTATACAGAGCAGCTTGATGGAACTCTGTCGAAGATGCAGCTGTTTAACATGGTGTATGGAGACGTCATCAACAACATCCAGGACCGAATGAGGTGCGGCAGCGTTTCAATTCAGTGCAGGATACAGCAGGATGAGGGCTCACTTTCAGTCTGACTTACTGTGTGTGTGTGTGTGTGTGTGTGTGTGTGTGTGTGTGTGTGTTGCAGGTCTGTTGATCAGCACTAAGTTGCAGAAGGAGGAATATGAAGTCATCTCTGCCGCAGAAACGTGTGTGTGTGTGTGTGTGTGTGTGTGTGTGTGTGTGTGTGGTCTCAGACTGGCTCTGCGTTGACTGTTACCTGCTTTGGCTCTTTTATACCTCTTGTATCTCCTCCATATTTATTTGCTGTATGAAGAAAGTGACGCTCTGGAGAATCAACACTCCTCAATAAACACCTCACTCCTACACCTGTGTGTGTGTGTGTGTGTGTGTGTTTTGTGTTCGTTCGTTCCTCATAAGGGATGATTTCTCCATCAGTAGGACTCTCACATCCTGATGTGTAAAGAACATTTATGAAACATCTACATTTGAGACTGAGAGCTACTTCTTGTGTACTGATTAATATGAAGGTCTTCCAGTTTAATACACACTTCTGAAATAACACATTTACTCAATTTACCTCTAATTAAGTTATTAATAATAATGAATGATGATCTTTGTGAAGACGCTGATCATGTGAATGATTTGTCACAATAATTATAAACAATGATTTAACAAAGTAGGAAACAGATCAATATGTAAAGTTATTTCTATAAATCTCGGCAATATTTACATTTTCAAACAATTTTTAACAAATCATCCACTATGTTGCATCATGTTTTTACAGATTATCAATTATGTAACACAAAAATCACCATGGAGACCAGCTCTAATCTAATATAAACATTTATTTAAGTTTATTTTTAATAATTATTTTCAAATTCACACCAATGTAAATCTATTTAAAAAAGAATAGCAATGTAAGAAATTCGCTGTGGTTCACTGGTAAGTGGCGCTCTGGTGAGCTATTTTTAGAGAAGACCTGCGGGCGACTTGTGGGCACCATGTTAGTGACCCCTGATCTAAAGTATGAAGCTTGTGTGTAGAAATAAAATAATAGAACTAATAGAAGAAAATATTAAATATACAGAGAAATGAAGTCACGTGAGAAATACAGAAGTTAGAGTGAAACAGTATTTACACGTGAAGGTTGAGGTTGTGGATGTGATACTTCTTGGCCATGATTTTCTCTCAGGAGATCCTACAAATCATCTTTTAGCATCATGTTACAATGGAAAGCATACAGAAGTGTAAACTCTGTCCTGTAGACATTAGAAAGTTCTGACACTGGAGGCTCCTCCCACATCCACACTCCTTTTTTTACTCGTTTATCACGGTGTCCCTGTGAATGAGGGGTTGCTATGGAAACGATACCGTATCAGAGTGAGCACGTTAATATAATCCTGCACTACTGTCAGGGGTTCTGCTCCGGAGAACTCATCACCTTCATGGTGTTTGATCGATCTGAGCAGGAGATGAAACACGTCAACGTGGGAGTCAAAGGAGAACAGAATCAGATTCTTATGTGGAGAAATCCAGACGTGTGTTCAGATCTACAACGGCTTCAACTGAACAACTGGAAATAATTCAGAAGAAAAATCCAAAAACTCAACATCATATTTCATCTTCATATTTAAATGACAAGATTTAAACCCAGTCGATCAGAATAATAAAAGTGAAACGTTTTAGTGTTTCTGGGATCAAATGATCCATCAGCTGATCATGAATTCACCACTGATTCCTCAAACTCAAACCCTGAAGGTGAAGATACACAAAGGTACAGGATGTCATGAAATTCTCCCTTCACTTGAACTAGGAGACTCGAACATGTTCCAGCATGACACTGCTCCTGTGCACAAAGCCAGCTCCATGAAGATCTGATCTCCATGAGTGGAAGATCTCCACATCATCTAGTGGAACATCTTCCCAGAAGAGTGGAGATTAT
Organism: Silurus meridionalis; assembly: GCF_014805685.1. Classification (NCBI taxonomy): domain Eukaryota; kingdom Metazoa; phylum Chordata; class Actinopteri; order Siluriformes; family Siluridae; genus Silurus; species Silurus meridionalis. Next base: position 1,143,938 of record NC_060896.1, read on the forward strand.
TATAACAACACATGGAGAATAAATGTGGAATGAGATGTTTAAAAAAAAAAAAAGCACATAGCAACGTGTGTGACACACACACACACACACACACACACACACACACACACACACACACACACACACACACAGGGAAAGAGTGAGAGTTTTAGTGAAACCCCAGGTACAGAAATAGAACTGGATCTGAAGTCAATAACATGGCGATGGGTGTGGTGTGTGAGTCAGTGTGTGTGCGCACACACACACACACACACACACACACACACACACACACACACACACCAGTTATTAAACACCATTTTCCTTACATGATGCCCTGTATACAGTAACGCTCCATTATTATCCTGGATACAAAGCCATTTTGAGGACCATGGAAACATCTAAACTGTAAGATGCAGAGAAACCCACACTGAACACAGAAACTGGGAAATTCCCAGTAACTACAGTATAATGGAATGATAAAGAAGATAGAGGAAAATTTGTTGAAAAAAAGGATCTGTGAACCCAGAACCCCCGAACAATCAGAACAATAAAAATCAAGAGAATGCAGAAGATACAGAACGTAGTCCCCTCAGAAGTAGCCCACGGATAAAAGACCAATAAAGAACTAAAAACACTCCTGAAGATCATAAAGAAGAGAAATGATGAAAACCAGAGAAAACACAGTAAACAAGACACTAATAAAAAGAATCATAATAAACATGAAGGACAAGAAAACATTAATAACTTGTAAATGAGAAATGCTGGAAATGAAGATCAGAAGAACCAGTCAAGGAACCTAGAAGGTTCTACATGGATCTGTTTAATCAGTAACTTTCACCTTATTGCATCAAATCTTCTCTTTTACTCCGTACATACAAATACATACACATCTATCTGATACTCCTTTATCCTGCACAGACTGTGTGTGTGTGTGTGTGTGTGTGTGTGTGTGTGTGTGTGTGTGTAAATATATAATAAAGATAATGCTACACTTTAAATACTGTAAATAACTGCATGAAAGGTCATGACCCCAAAAACAGCTTTATAACATTTACAGGAACACACACATACCTGAGAGAGAGAGAGAGAGAGAGAGAGAGAGAGAGAGAGAGAGAGAGAGTGTGTGTGTGTGTGTGCGTTTAACACAAGGGTGCCTATTGCACTAATGTGTGATTGTCATATCCTTGTTACAACATCAGCACTGACCACACACACACACACACACACACACACACACACACACACACACACACACACACACACACACACAGGTGAGAGTGTAGCGAAGGTTTTCCTGATTTAAAAAAATTCTGTTGCACAACACAGACATTTGGATTTTTCCAGGGAAAACACACACACACACACACACACACACACACACACACACACACACACACACACACACACACATACACAAGAAAAAGGTGCTGTGAAAGATGAGGCTCACATTCAAGTGCTAATGATAAAACGGTGTGTTTCAGGTGTGTGTGTGATCAGAGACCTGTGAGGGTGCAGTGGCTGATGGGAATCGTAGTCCAGCACCATAAACCTCACTCACTACTATTATAGTTACCAGTCTGAAGCTGGAGATCAGAACAAGGCCTTATGCAGGTGTAGAACTCGACTCACTCATACTGACATCATGCAGGACTTAAGCTTCAAAACAACGTGAACAGAAACCTATTGGTATTTACCCCAACTTACAAATAACATCCTAAAAAATAAACTTGAAGTAAATGTGGAGTGATTCAGCTACAGGGGTGTTAGTAAAGGAGAGATGAGAAGATCGGACCATTTTGGTGACTTGGTTCTTTGAATCTCTTTCATTGAAATGAACAAATCTTTTTTTGAGTCATTTAGTTTATTTTCGTTCCTTTAATCACCTTCATAGTGTCTGTGGGAGTCACGTGATAGAGTGAAGACTCGGAGTAGAAGAGTCGAGAGAGGAACTTTATCATTCTGTTTGCTCTACATAACATACAGAGATTTTGCGGCGCTCTGAAAATGAATGAATCACTCTTTGAGACGACTCGTTCTTCTGAGTCACATTAAAGACTCGTTTAAAAAGAAGGTAAAGTCAGTAGTAAAGTCAGGTGGTGATGTCGGCAGTGGTGGGACGTCAGGACCAGCGAGGCCTCTGCTCCCCAAAACACTGAATCACTGACCAACCTTTTAACAGATTCTTTTCCACAAATCAATTATTCACAATAGTTTATTATCTTTAATCTGCAGCTTCTCTCAGTTCTGTTACTTAATCAACCAGATTCCCAGTTGGTGACACCCGAATCATCTATCAGTACAATAACATCTGCATTTTCACGTCCTGGGATTGGACGGTCAGAGAGCCCACCAGTCAGAGCTCGCAAACCGCATCTATAGCAAACTGCACAATCTCGAACATATTTGTGTAGACAAATAGCTTTTATAGAAGTTGATTTGGTTGTAGATCTTTTCACAATGCCAATTTCAAGATGGATTTTTATGAAAAGCTGGACATCATGAAGAGAAGTCAGCCAAAGCCGTTCTACAGAGTGGAACTTTCTCAAGAACCATTTATACTTTTGTGTTTTCTTTCCTTTAGTTACAAACACACAATTTGCCTTCATTTCAAATCCCCAGAAAAAATGTAATCTAATGGGTTTCTGTCCTCAGAGAACCCAAAAAGTACCTCAGAAGTGCACGTAAAGCCCGGGGTGGACTGTAAGCTTGTTATTTTATTTGGATATTTTGAAGCTGTGGCTGCAGTCAAAAGAGACTTGTTGAATTGTGTTCAGTGTTTCTTGCTTTAGTAATGCATTTCATTCTCGCTACATGAGTTGCCTCTCTGTGATGCAGCGCTCTGTTCCACTGCGCTTCTGGATTATATTGATGGTTTCTATAGCTGTAGATGATTCTTATATAGAGTCATAATGATGATATAAAGAGGTGGATTGATTCAGATAGGACACCACTGAATGCTCGCCACTGGATGTAGGTGAGGTGAGGAGGCCTGGGGTGCAGTCAGCGTTCACATTTATCAGTTTTATCGAGTTGGAGCTCTATAGCAGGAGATCTTCCTTTCCAACATCCCCTGGAAAGCGTATCTTCAGGGAGGTGGCTTTGTGCACAGGGTTTTGTCATGCTGGAACAGGTTTGGGTCTTTGTGTCTGTGTTGGTGAAGAACCTTGTACTGTATGCAGAATGCACCAGGGTTCTGGAGGAACGTGTCTCATGTCACTGTGAACTGCGTCAGATTTATATGGTAGAAATAACAGTAAAAGCTTCTTCACTTGACTTGAGTATGAAGAAGTCGTGCAGAAGTGAAGATCTGAGAGTTGATTCTGTCCTGCTCTCTCCTGCATACACATCCTCCCTCCTCCTTTCATTTTCCATATATGGACATCCACACGGTGCCATGAGTAGCTTCTGAGTGGGAAGATCACATCTGGCACACACACACTCACACACACACACACACACACACACACACACACACACACACACACACACGTACCTCCTCAAACGTCTCACCTCTGTTTGCCTCTATTTTACGTATTTGACACAATTTCTGTTTGGGCTGCGATCAGCAGCGTGGTGTTTTTGTGTCTGTATGTGTGTGTGTGTGTGTGCATGTGTGTGTTTGTGTGTGTCTGTATGTGTGTGTGTGTGGTCAGTGCAGCACAAGGAGTAGGTGAGTGTGTTTTCCTGAACCTCAGACTTGGAAAACCAAGCAAAACGTCTCACAGCTGCCACAGTCCTCTTGTGGTTGAATGTCTCGAACACACACACACACACACACACACACACACAAATGTTGAGAAAAAGAGCATAAACAGACAAAGAGCATAAACAAGTCTGTAAATCCCCTTATAGCTCACTGCTTTTATTGCTGCTGTCTCGGATAAGATTCATTTCACTGACCGCTGTCACCACACACACACACACACACACACACACACACACACACACACACACACACACACACACACACACACACACGTGAGCGTTGTCAGTGTCAAAACAAATCAAGTGGGAGAACATTAGGTCTCAAAACAGCATTTACCCACAGCATTTGCTGCTTAGAAGAAATGAATGATGATTCAGCACCTCTCTGTGGAGCTCATGGAGCAGCCTGGAGATACCAGAGATGGCTGTGGATAGTTCTTCTTTGTAACCATGACAATGCCTTCAGATTGCAGTTCATACAGAACAGTTGTAATAAAGTTCCTGAAGTTACAGAAGGGATCGATGTATAACAGTAATATCTTGTGTCTGGATGAGGATCGGTTCCTGTCTGAGTTCCTTGTTCCTCTATAATGTGAACACATACACATAAAAATCAGGTGATGATCCAGGGTTAGGTGTGTGGATGTGGTGGATGTGAAGGTGAAGAATAACCCAAGGTGACGTGGAGAGTGTTATAATGGTGTAAGGCCTCACACCTATGCATGGATTATCACCTTCTACCCTGGACACCTCCAAGCATAGAGGAGTTCAAGATTTAATTGATGTTTGCAGAGCAAAACTAACTGAATGGATACAAATAACGCTTTGTGTCCCTTTTTTATTTTATATACGAGTTGTTACATCTACAATTCTGTGCTTCTGTGTCGAGTCTCTACCAATAATGAAGCTGTTGGAGTGACTCCTGGTGCTGGATTATTGCTCTAGAGTTAGAGAAATAATTCTGATTGGAATATTTTCTTCTCCAGTTCCTCAAAGTCATCTTGTCCACGTATTTAAGTTCCACCACACGCAAAAGTCCTGCATGGAGCTCAGTGATGTTATCAGGAAACGTGTACAATCGCCATCTCACTCTGGATGGAACTGAAACTGGATGTTACTATGGTTACAGATGTTTATAAGCAGCGCATTCATTTAGACTCAACTGACGAACGCAAACTTCCAACACTCTGAAGTCACACCTGAACTTCCAGCCAATCACAATCCACTATTCACACCTGAAGTCCTTTCAGCCAACCACAATCCAGCATTCATAGTGACCATGGGATTAATTAAAAAAAGAACAAAAACCAAAACAAAACATGGAGAACACAAAGTGTGAGAGCTGGCCTTGAAAAGAAAAAGCTGATCAGTGAACAGTAATGAAGTAATTTGTTATTGCACACACGTAGACTTTTTGTGTATCTGTAATTTACTGAAGTGTTTCCATTAGAAGAGACTTTTATTTTGACTTCACTACATTTCAAAGACAAATATTTTACTTTTTACTACATTTAGTGAAATCAGTCGTTCCTTTTTATTAACGAGGATAAAAACGTAACTGGTGAAACACGCAGCGAGTCACCAATCAGGATCGAGCGCACGCTCTGTTTTACACGTGTTCTGATTGGTGTATCTACTGATCACCAACATACAGTTCAGCATCAGTTCAACATCAAGCAGAACATTTAGAGAGGAATAAATGATGAAGAAACTCAAGACTCGAACTCACCACCACACACGTGACCTCATTTACACGTTTTATTAAAGAAGGTTTTGTGTTCATGATGATTATAATAGAAATCAATAAATGTTTGAGTCATTAATATCATTCTATTAATAGATCAGTGTGCTGAGAGTCACATTCGAGTCTTTACACAGAAACTGAGGTGATTAAGTGAAGAATCTTGTGATAAAGAAGATCATAGGAACATTAGAGTTATAATAAATCACTACTTTGGAGACTGAAGTTCATTTGAAGGCAAAAACATTTGTAATTTTACTCAAGTGAAAGTTTAAAGTGACACACGAGAAAACGAGCGCAGGGAAAATTTTGCCACTGCTTATTACAATCACATGATATGGTTCAGTGGTGAGGTGCAGTGCAGTGTGTGTGTGTGTGTGTGTGTGAATTCAGTGTATTAATTGCAGTTATAGTGTAGTATCAGGATGTGTAGGATCAGACTATATTTGAGGATCAGACCATATTTGAGGATCAGACCGTATGTGAGGATCAGAATGTATTTGAGGATCAGACTGAATTTGAAGATCAGACTGAATGTGAGGATCAGACTGTATGTGAGGATCAGACTATATGTGAGGATAAGACTGTATTTGGGATCAGACTATATGTGAGGATTAGACTGTATTTGGGATCAGACTATATGTGAGGATCAGACTGTATTTGGGATCAGACTGATGGTCGTCTGGATGTTGCTCTTTAGTCAGTTTGCTTCTGTTGGTATTGTTTGGAGTTTCTGTAACAGAACTGGAGCAGCTCGAATGTGTAGCTATACCTCATAATGTGTTCTTAAACCAGAAATGTACACACACACACACACACACACACAAAGTACTACCACACCCCAAAAACCCACACAGTACTTACTCATCCACCTCAGTGTGTTATATAATTTCAGCACACGTGTGTGTGTGTTTTGGGGAGAGGTCAGTGCCATGCCTCAGGATGGCAAAACCACCTACAGTGTCTTGAGGTTAAGGAGATGACATCATTCCTGTTATTGAACAAAACGCTAGAAGTGTGTTTGTGTGTAAGAATATTGAACATGTCCATGACTAACCTTAAACACTAACCAGACATTCACACACACACACACACACACACACACACACACACACACACACACACACACACACACACACACCTCTGTAGCGCGGAACACTTTTTCTTTTTGGTCTCACTAGAAGTGAGTTGTGTGTTAAGGCTCCGTCCCAAACGCACCATATGACAAAGATATTTCGGAGTGACCTGGTGCACAGATGTGGTGAACTCTTCACTCAGGAAAAGTCGAATCCGTATCATGGAATTTTACTCTAACGGAATGAATGTGAGTCAGAATCCGCTGAGCTCCAGGAAACTGGAGCTGAGAGACATGTCAGGGGTAAACAAGAACACAATGAGGTGCGCTGTTACAGGAAAATAATCAACTACAGGGTGCTGACTGTAACACCACACACACACACACACACAGAAACAAGAGAATTATAGGCAGAGGAACAGCCTGAATGATGAGTCTCAGTATTTACTCAGACTCAAGTTTTCACCACATACACTCACGCACAGGTACTCACGCGCACACACACACACACACACACACTCAGACAGAGGTGGCGAGTTGAATCAGAGGTTTGTTTTTGTTTCTCTTTTAAGGCCAAACTGGCGATATTTATGCGCCCACAGAGGCTCAAGGGCCAGACTCTCTCACACACACACACACACACACACACACACACACACACACACAGATCCAGACAGACTGAGTAGTCCTTACATTCCTGCTGGACACAAATATACAACACACACACACACACACACACACACACACACACACACACACACACACACACACACACACACATCCGTGTGGGAGTTTTTAAAGCCTGGTGGTTTTGGCTGGATGACAGGTTGGCATTGAGTACAGGAATATGTGTGTGTGTGTGTGTATACAGGATGTTTAAGAGACAAATGAACACATTTAGAGGAATATTTCAGTGCAGTGTGAAACACACACACACACACACACACACACACTCTCCTATATTCACATATTTTCTGTATAATAATAAAACAATAATAATTTAGAATAAATATTAAAGTGAATATATCTAAAATAAAATAAATAAGTGGGATGAGTAGATGTTAGGAGTTATTGTATAAGAGGGAGGGGGTCCGGGGGTCTAATGGTAGGAGTAGAAGGATACAGGGGTAAGAATAAAGCCTACAGTCTGAAGTTTCATGACTTTACTGAGCAACTCGTGAAATTTGAGGATGGATTTGGACTGTAATTAACAGATTATTATTCTAAAAGAGCTTTTGCTTCATCACAGTCAGCACTCGCGCACTCATTACTGATAGACTTCTAATGTAAAGGGTATATGGGTAAGGATATGGGAGTTTGGGGTGCTGGAGTTAGTGTGTATAACGATTAGGGAGTTCAGGAAGTTAGATGGTGTTTATTTATAGGGATTAAGAGTAAATTTATAGGAGTTAGGGGTGAGGGTATAAAAGTTAGTTTTTTAAAGTTAGGGTTATAGGCGTTAGGGGTGAGGGTATAGGAGTAAGGGGGGGGGGGGGGATGAGTTAGGGGTTAGTGTATAGGATTAGCAGAATTTGGAATTACTAGTATTTATGTTAATAGTAAGGGTATAGGAGTTATAGGTATTTGAGGGTAAGTGCATAGCAGTTCCAGTCACAGCTGCCTCGGTCCAGAGACGGGTAAAGTGTATGTGCGCATGTGCGCATGCACCCACACACACACACACACACACACACACACACACACACACACACACACACACACACACACAGAGTCCTGTAGTGCCACCTTTAGTCCACAATGAGTACTGCAGTAATAAACAGCTGAGCTCCAGTAGGTAAATTTGGTAAATTGCACAAAACGTTCCTCAGACTTTCTTTTTTCACCCTACTTTTCCAGCCATGTTCCATCTCCAAACCTTTACCACAAACTCAGAGGTGCACAATTGTATCAGACGTCTTTGGATCCCTTCACGTGAACTAGTAGACCTGAACCTGAACCATGATGTGTTATTGGTTGCTATTTCACACTTTAATGCTGGTGAGGTGCACCTTCTACAGTGTAGACTTATGTTGCACTCAAGATCAGGAACATCAGTGTATCCTCCTGCTCCTCTCCCTAGTTATATGAAGAATTGGTTAGATGGATGAAGGACTTTGAGTTCCTGCAGAAACCTAAATGCCCGTCACACTTCCACATGGTCCAGTCATGGTGTAGTTTTGGCATCTCCAGCATTTTTGTTCTGCATAATGACCATGCACAGCATCACACCTTTGTAAACGTAAGAAAATCCGATAAATTAGTTTATTCATGAATTATAAATTCTCCTGAAATATATAAACTATAATTTATTTACAAATGAAATAATACACTGGAATAAAATATTATATACAAACCATCTTTTTTATGCTTTCTATATAAAAGCTAAAACATGAAAACAAGTCAAGCTTGTTGATTTGTGCACACGTGTGTTTGAAACGTATTTAAATCGTGGAAGCCCCGCCCACAGGGCAGACACTGGTGCGGCGTGTCCCCGGTGTGAAGTCGCTGGTGTCTCTGGAGCGAACTCCTCTGAGTGAAGGTTTTCCCACAGGCCGAGCAGCGGTATGGTCTCTCTCCCGTGTGGATGCGCTGGTGCGTTTTGAGAGTTCCACGGTCGATGAAACTTTTCCCGCAGGCCGAGCAGTGGAAAGGTTTCTCTCCCGTGTGACTGCGCTCGTGGATCTGGAGATGGCTGAGGAACGGAAAGTTCTTCCCACAGTGTGAGCAGGGGTACGGCTTGTCTCTGGTGTGAATGCGGGCGTGGGCTTGGAGCTGACTCCGGAGCGTGAAGCTCTTGTTGCACTGTGAGCAGCGGTACGGCTTCTCCTCGGTGTGAGTGGTTTGGTGTGTGTGAAGGTGACTCTGGCGGGCGAAGCTCTTCCCGCAGTGTGAGCACTGATATGGACGTTCTCCCGTGTGGGTGCTCTGGTGCAGCTGGAGCGAGCTCATCTGAGTGAAGCTCTTCCCACACAGCGAACACTGGTATGGTTTCTCTCCGGTGTGAATGCGCTGGTGCTGCTGGAAGGCGCTCTGCTGTACAAAGCTCTTGTCGCAGTATAAGCAGCGGTACGGCCGCTCTCCCGTGTGGATGCGCTGGTGCAGATGGAGGCTACTGCGATGCGTAAAGCTCTTGCTGCAGTGTGAGCACTGGTAGGGTTTCTCTCCCGTATGGATGCGTACGTGGGTTCGGAGATTGCTCTGCTGAGTAAAACTCTTCCCACACTGTGAGCACGGATACGGTTTCTCCCCCGTGTGGACGCGCTGGTGTATCTCCAGGTGGCTCACTAAACTAAAACTCATCCCGCAATCCGGGCACTCGTGCATTTCTTCCTGAGACGTGTTACTGTACCATGAAGATCCATGATCGCCGCTGGAGCTGCTCATGCTCTCCAGGTTCTCGGATTTGATCGCTTTTTCTTGCAACATCCTCACATATTCTTCGGGGTGGCACCTCCTAATGTGTCGGTGGAGGTAGGACTGAGCAGTGAAGGTAAGGTGACATATGGAGCAGGAGAAGAGCTGCAGAACTTCCATCAATTCTGCAGCAGAGAAAGAACACAAATGTGAATGCAGTGAATGCATTAAGGATGGATGAGCTTCCTGAGTGATGGACAGCAGAGCGATGTAAGCTGATGTGACCAGTAGTACAACATGGGGCAACATGGGGGTGGTCTTTCCTTACCTTTACAGGTGAAAGAAGGAGGTCATATTAACCTATACTGAGATACTGTAATGTCCTGGGCATCGCACAGTCAGTCACGTGTTCCTACATTACATTATGTACATGTTCCTCGGTTCCTTGACGTTATGTGTGTTTGCACCACCCATCGTGAGTAGTAGAAATTAAATCCAATTTATCTTATCATTTACCTGATGAAATGAGGTGTCTCAGAAAACAGAACCAGGAACATGATTGGCTAAGAGCAAATAAGCAGGAAACATGTTTGGACCTAACCATTTGCAGAGCACTTTCTGCTCCAAAGAAAGTCGAAGGTGATTCCGAGATCCTGAGCGTACTCCTCATCGTACCACACCAACAGCTCCTGTCCTGGTCTTATGGGGCGACAGCAGCGGTACATGATCCCACCTCGATACTGGAACCCAACCAGGTTCTGTTCTTCATCATTACGTGAGCAGTTCACATACCTGACATGATGGACGAGGAAAAAGTGATCTATGAGTAGAAGAAGGAAAGACTGAGATGCTTTTCCATGCATTAAATGACTGACCTCATCCAGTTAGCATACGTCTCTCTTCTGGCATTGATGTATTGCTCACACTGTCCATTCCTGGAGATCTGAGAAAAAAATTTATTTTCTTTTATGACCAGTATTTCATCTTGGTTGGAGTTCTTGTCCCACTTTCCAGCAGAAACCATCACCCTAATGCTGAATATTCACAAGAAAAAGTCAGAACTTTCAGCAATAGGGTGATGGTTTCTGCTGAAGAGTTCTCACTTTCACATGTACCATTCCAATAAAATATATAATTAAAATGATTATTCCATTATTCTTTCCATGTGTGCAGTTTTCCCACATTCATTACACATGTTTGAAATACGCTGATGATTAAATGCGTATGAAGGAAGTCAGTGGAAAGGAAATTGTAGTGATCCATGTTTATATAAAATCATAATTAAAGAACAGGAAACGAACTCACCACCCAGGAGTATCCACTGCTCATGGCTTCCTCTTTATCTACCAGTTCTCCCTGATACGGCCCAAAGTGAGCACCTACTGGAACAGTGTCTCCTCCATTAAACACTCCCAGACCTGCTCCAGGAATATGGGACTGTCTGACCTCGAGACCACGAGGAAGAGTCTGCCTGGCTCGGTCAGTGACTCCCAGGGGAACTGGGGTATCATGTATGAAGAGAGCTGGACCATGAACTTCACACTTGTTGTAGAAAAAGCATCTGCAGTCCTCACAGTCTGGACACAACACAGGAAAGTCAGAATGCAGGAGGAATATTTGCTTCACCAGAAGTGATTCTGTGAAATTGTCTAATTTGATATAAAAACAAATGAAGAACCGAAAGTCTTATAAAACAAACCGAACTACAGGCATCTTCACTGCACCATGAAGATCTGCTTCTAATGGGTTGGAGTAGAAGATCTCCTGCTATAAACCCTAGTGAACAATGAATGTAAACTCTGACTGCACCACAGACCTTCTCTCCTACATGAGTACTAACTTTACTAACACCCCTGTGTCTGAATGAGCACAAATCTCCACAAAATCTAGTAGAACATCTTCCCAGAAGAGTGGAGAATATTATAACATTCAATTGAGACAAAATGTGGAATGTCCCAAAAAGAAGAACACAGCAGATCAGATGTCCCCAAGCTTTTGGTCTTGTAGTGTAATAAAGCCTGTTATTAAATCTGATGCAGTGAGCGAGCTTCAGAGGTGTTACATAGCTGCTGTTATCATCAGGTTTCACCACAAAGGAACCCCTGCTAGCATGGATGTAAGGTTCAGACCATGATGAAGAACATTATTCAGACTCAGAGTGCTCTCACAGAGATACTCATCTTCCTCAGGTTCTTCCTCTTTGATGTAGATGATTTTCAGTTCGTTGTGCGTGTTGCTTTCGCAGGGTTCCTCGTTTATCCGCGTGCTCTCGACCTCGCCAAGAGAACCCTGAGGGAACCAGAATCCACCGATTAGCATATGCAACATCTTCACGACACTCTACAGATACTGAGGAGATGATTTACGGAGCGTACGGATTTTATTTACCA
>NC_060896.1:1161184-1186184 GCF_014805685.1 Silurus meridionalis
CTTGAATTCCTTTTCGGTCATGATGAAGCCTGCAAAGGAGAACCGGAGAAAAGAATCGGTAAGAATAGTAACACACCCGCACGTGTTATTCTAATAGTGTGAATAATGTTCTCCCACGCAGGGATGGAAATAACATGCACGTGTAAATACACATCGAGTTTATAAGATCACTTTATTCACGAGCCTCACTCTTACTACAGTTACTGTTGTGTTACTTGTACATTTTGGAGATGTTCTTATCCAGAGCAACAGCAACTTACAACTATAAATTATTTGCACATCAGTTCTACTTGAATAAACTGTTAGTGTGTGGATTTATTTATTATGCAGCAGATGAATATTTTGTGCTCAAAGTTGATGTTAGAAGCAGAAAAATGGGCGTAAGGATTTGAGTGAGTTTGATAAATTGTAACGTCTAGACGTCTGGGTCAGACGTCTAGACTCATCTGATGGATGATATATGATGCTGATTTTTTGGCTGATAAAATATAATATTTTAAAATATAATATTTAATTAATAAGATGTGATACAGAAAAGTGCTTAAATTAAACAGTTGAACAACACAAGACTCTCCATTCAGTGCACTTGTTAGCAGGTTTTTGTGCACGTGACTACCTGTAGCCTAAACTACAGCTGAGTGACGTCTCACTAGCAATACAGTTCTAAATGTTTTCACTCTCTCTCCATAAACATCATCATATTTCACCAATGAAATATAGAAGGCTTGATTAGAATAGAATAGAATAGAATAGAATAGCCTTTATTTGTCGTATATATATATATATATATGTGAATATTTCTCCACATATCCCAGCTTGCTCAGAAACTGGTGTCAGGGCACAGGATCAGCCATGTTACAGCACCCCTGAAGCACAGAGGGTTAAGGGCCTTTCTCAAGGGCCCAAGAGTATCCGATTAAGTAGAAATAATAAGAACTTAAAGCCCAGGACACACCAAGCTGATGGTCGTCCTGGGGCCTGCATGTCGAGAAAGAGAACTCTGATTGGCTGATTAGCTTAGGAACACACTTGTTTCATTTCTAATCTTGTCTTTGCAATTTAAAAAACACGATTGACAAAAGCTACACAAATTCGTTAGTAATGATCGAGACATGTTTAAACTAGATAGATTTCCAGCTCTTCCAGTTTCCCTGTTTGAATGCCAGTTACAGACTAATGCCAACTGCTGGTATGAGTGAGCGATGTTCTCTCACACAAGAGCAAAACGTACACATGGTTTGGTTCATCAGATGTGACAAATTCTTTTAATTTTTCAACACATTTTGACTCTCACTGCAGTACACATTATGCTAAAGACTGTAAGATGCTTTTAAGTTAAATAGACTTCAATTTGCACTTTCATTCCAATAACCATATTTATCCAGCAGACTGTGCTAAAGCTTTGGCTTTAATTTTAAAACCATTTACTAAAATAAAAAACTGCATTGAAATGAACCAGTAGATAAAAAGGTTGATAAATCTAATGCAAGCAAATATTTACACACATAGTTCACTTTATATAAACATTTCTTTTGTAGGTACTTTAGAATCTATTTATCTTAAAACTATAATCGCTCCATGCTAAAACCAACACTGCAGCCATGAGCTTCATGCTGAACATGTGCTTCCTGTTTATTAGAAAGTAGGTTTGTGGGTGAGAGACCTGTAGTTTATATTCAAGAGGTCTGTCATCCTTTACTCTGTTGAGTTGGGACAGTGTGTAAAAAGTGTGTTTTTTTGCAAATCTTATAAACCCATATTTTACTAACAAAAGAATATAGAAACATATCAAATGTTAAAACTGAGAAAATATACCATTTTCTGAAAAATAAAAAAACCTTTGTGAATTTGATGGCTGCAACACGTTCAAATAATTGGGTTGATTAGCAGAAGGTCAGGAAGATGTATGGATATAAAAAGTGTAGAGAGGCAGAGTCTCTCAGAAGTAAAGATGGGCGGAGCTTCACAAATCTGTAAAAGACTATGTACAAATTGTTAGACAATTCCAGAATAATGTTCCTCAACATCAAATTGTGAAGACTTCCAATCTCTCATTATTTACAGAACATCTCCTTCATCTTCTTTCGGCTTATCCCATTTACAGAACATATATCAACAATATCATATTATAACAATATGTAGAAGGGACAAGGGTGAAAATCAATATTGGATGGCTGTGATCAATGGAAGATCATGATTCTGTAATGGAAATCACTGCTAGGGCTCACCAACACCTCCAGAAATCATTATCTGTGAACAGTTCAAGTGTCATCCATAAATGCAGGATAAAAATGTCTATCATGTTAAGAAGAAGGCATGCGTGAAAATAATCCAGAAAAGAGAAAGCGAATCAAAACTCTGTTTGGACACCATGGATGCCGCATCCTCCAGACTAAAGAGGAGAGGAACCTTCCAGCTGGTTATCAGCACTCGGTTTAAAAGCCTGCATCTCTGATGAAATGGGAGAACATTAGTGTCTGTGGAATTGGCAGCTTTCAACATGACCTTTTTTAACTTTTTTGAGATGTGTTGCCATCAAATGTATAATGACCTCAGTTTTTTCCTTAAAATGCTACATTTCCTCAGTTTCAACATTTGATATGTTGTGAAATATGGGTTTATGAGATTTGCGAAATCATTGCTTCTGTTTTTTTTTACATTTTAAACATCGTCCCAATGTTTTAGAATTGGGGTTGCATCTATCCTTTCCCTCTCTCCCCATCTCTGTAGTGTATTCTTTTTTTATCTTCTATTATCTTTCCTTTGCAATAACACCATAACAGACGCTGACTTTTGGGCCCAAATCATAGTATGAGAAGCGTGAGAAACTGTGTAAAACAGCATGTTTCATTATATAAAGGTGTAGATAATATGTAACAGGATTAAATCCAGTTCTGTGTAAACAATACAAACAATAGTTACATTTGTGGTTTCAAAGTGCGCTAGGTCCAAAGTACATTGTGTGACTGTAGTAAAATGGTTTAATATTCAACATCATAGTCTATCTTTAACTGTTTTTTTTTCTCCCACGCCATGAGGAGTTTTGGGTGGCAAGGGCCTGATGGCTTCCTCGCCATTTCAGTAGCAGTTTTATTACAGGGTCAGGCTGCTAGCCCTCCCAGTCCACCCTCCTCCTTTCACAGCCGAGCTTGGGACTGTCCATGGCGAAGTACTTTATCCTCATTCCCACAACTTAACACCCATGGGGGGATAAGGGCCGTGCTCAAGGGCAGCATGGTATGGCCCTGACTCGAACCCACACCACCTCTGATCCAAAGTCCAATGCCTCAACCACCTCCACTAACAGTTACAGCTGAAAATCACTGTAATAAAAAAGGGTGGATGGATATTAGGGGCCTTGCTAAAGGGCCCAACAGTGGCATATTAGAGGTGCTGGAATTTGAACTCACGACATTCCAATAAAAAGACAAACGTCTTAAACTCTAAAATAACTCTTCCATTTTTTTCAATATCTAATTTGTACAGTACAGGAGGTTCTCCAGAACGAGGAGTGGAACCTTCTGCTTTATGGTAGATACCCCAAAGTTAATTTAATGAGCTCAATCTTTTTATTCCCTCTAATTAATTTCTGACAGGAATAATATTGAAGCAGGTGTTTGTGTTTCTGGGAGAATGTCGGGGGAGTGTGAGGAAATCAGAACTCCTGAAATTAGTCTAATAAAGGACGAGTGTGCGAGTGAAAGGTAAGTCAAACAAGTTTATTAGTTATGTACATTACAGTAAATCATATTCACTGCATCAGCACACTCAAATGCTACTTGGATTTAAAACCTGAGGTTTGCATTTTGATCTCCTTTATATTATATGATACAAATTTGGAAAATAATAAATCATAGCTATGCCAGATGCTTGTGAGTTACATCAATCTCAACAAGAAGTCCAGGAATTGAGTTTCTTCTAAACACTGAACATAATGGGCTGTTAAATTACAAATATAAAGCATCTTTATCAGCTGCTCTGAGCCCAGTTGAGAACCTGCTTTAAACTGCTGATTAAGTGCTGCTCTCTTTAGTGGAATTGCAGTGAGTCAGCGCCGCTCTGTAAAGAATTGAAAGATAGAACAGGCATTCAAGACAGATTTTCACTTTATTTCCTCTCGTTTATCAGAATCTAAATCTAAATCAAATGGTCATTAGACAATTTCTCAGAATAAAATGTTTAACTTTATTATAAAGTGGTTTCTAAATGATGCTACAATGTGTAACTTACAAATTCTTATTCTCAAAAAACTAATTAACAATATATCAATGTTATCCTAGTATGAGGTTGTGAGGAATGTGGATACAGAAGAATGTGGGGTTTTTTACTGTACTTTTTGTGATACTGTTTTCTGAACCAACGTTCTCTCACTTCTCCTTTACACTATTATTTAGAGAAAATATGGAAAGACCAATATCACCTGTAACCAGCTGTGTGTCCATTAAGAGCGATCAGTCAATGCCATTATCAATCAACTTTAAGGAGAAAACACCTGCTCAGGAAAGGTACTTCTCTTCCCGTTCTTTATCAACTCATCTTCAAGTCCATATTTACAGGAATCCATCAGAGCTAAATTACTTATGTTTTTCAGATTCAAGGCTGTAATTAGAGCAGATTAAAGGTCAATACCTGCTCATCATGGTTTCAGTTTAAAAGGAAGTGGTGTAGAGAAGAATAGAAGGATCTATGGGGAAAGATTATTTTGCAAAAAGTACAAGGAAACAGTGTAGATGGATTATTTTACAAATCAGAAAGACAATGATTGGAGCCATTAGCATCTACATATGGCACACCATAGGGGTCAGTAATTATTAATATGCTAGTTAGCTACTGATTATGCGCAAACTACACCAGAATATAGCATAATGTGTGGGTATTATTCATCTTCTTTTTAAACTAGATGTTATGCGTGACTACACCATCCTGGTGTTATGGTCCAGGGAACTATTTAAAAGAAGGACAGGTTCATTGGCACAAAAAAGTCAGAGACGTGACTTTCAGATTATCAAAAATTTAAAGAGAAATTATTTTATTTAGCATAAAATTAACAAATCAAATACAGACATCACTTTATTATTGACACAGAAATGCAAAATCTTTGCAGTAAACCAACATGTTAATTCTGCCCAGACAAGCTGCACATAGCAAAAGTAGCTACATACACACCTTGGTAACCACTTGATATACAGGAAGAACATGTTCATAAAAAAAAGCGGGAAGTGAAGATAAAAACCCCCACAAAACTAAGACTGAAAATCACTGAAAATAAAGTTGCGCTCAAACCACAAAGTAACAGGAAGTGCTCTGTTCTCCCAGGCGTCGCGTCTCGCCCTCAGAACGCTCAGCATGATGAGACAAAGACATTACTCTTATAATACAAATTATAAAGAGACCCCCTCCCCAAACCACACACACACACACACACACACACACACACACACACACACACACACACACACACACACACACAATCCAGTTAAACCAAACAAACACCAAAAATGAATATAAATCTGTGCAGTGCAATTTAAATTTAAAAGAGGTTCTACAAAACAAAACTACAATTTGCAGTAACATTTTAACATTTAAGTAACATTTAGGGTAAACAAAACAGAAAAAAACATAAGCAAAAAATACAAAATAAAATAAATGAAAACAGCAGCATGACCCAAAGTTAATTGTCCGGATCAGGACAACAACACAGAAACACACACACACCCACACACACAAATACTATTAACACTGGCAATCAGCTGTTTAAAAATAAATGGAAGCAATAACCAGACCTACAAATCTACACGCAGAAAATATGAAGGATGGAGACGTCTGGAACCAGGGCTGCTTCCTTCATCAAAATCAGCTAAGAAAACACACAAAGCTACGATTTGCATTCAGAAACATGGGTAGAAAAATAACTTCTTACCTGAGAACCCTTTTTACCTGGAGCTGAGAAATGACGAGGAACAAACTAATAAAAAAAAAAATTAAAAATAAATTAAATTAGCTTAGATGCAGAACCATAATGACTGAACACCCAAAAAGACCTCTACCTCAACAACAGGAACTCAGATGACTGTAAATGGCTGATATCACCTTCCTGCACTTCCTCCTGGGCAAAACAGTAAAACCATTCTGACCTCTAATGAACCCCCTGTTAAACAATGCAGTACAGTGCTAATACAGTGCTAATGTGCAGGGAGGGGACGTTTTACCCTGTCACACACACTAAATCCATTCTGAGTTTAAATATCAAACATTGTGAATCATTCTGAATGCATGAGAACATATAAACATAAAACAACTAAACAGCATTTCTCTCTTTTTCCTTTAGAGAAACTGAAGAAAGACCAAATTCACCCGAATCCAGCTGTTTGTCCTATAAAAGTGACCAGTCCAAGCCACTGTCTATCAACTTTAAAGATAACTCTGAGGAAAGGTATTGTAGCTCACAATCTGATTCTCAGATGGAACTTCTAAAACATAATGGAATTGTTGACCTCGTTGGTTAGTGCAGTATACAGATTTATACAGATTTTACAATTCCATCATCAGTTGTGGTTTATAATAATGCATAATTCTACTACAATTCTACTCTTGCTGCTGGATTCTGGACTAACTGGATCTTATTTTTGCATTTTAGAACATGTCTAATGCCCTTTACACACTCCTCAACATTGTTAAGCTGATCTCTCTCAGCTGGTTTTGCTAAAACATTCTATCATCAGCATCATCAGCATAGCAATGGAAGCGAATACCATGTTTATGTATAATTTCACCCTGAGGCAGCAGATATAATAAGAAAAGCAATGGGCCTAAAACAGATCCTTGCGGAACTCCCAACTTTACCTCAGAAAGTGTGGAAACCTCACCATTTACACCAACAAACTAATAGCGATCAGTCAGATAAGACTTAAGCCAGGAGAGAGCTGTTCCCTTTATTCCAACAACATTCTTCTGTCCAGCATGAGGAGATTATGATCAATGGTGTCAAAATCAAAAGCTGCACTAAGTTCAAATAACACAAGCAAGGAGACACACAGTGCTGTTGTTGTGCAGTAAAGAATAATCACAATTTCTTTTTGTGTGAAAAACTAAAATGAATTGAATACAATTGCTAAATCATACTTCTTTCAACTCTTTAGAGGAACTGAAGAAAGAGCAAATTCACCTTTACAAAGCTGCGTGTCCTTTAAGAGTGACCAGTCAAAGCCACTATCTATCAACTTTAATGATGGAACAGGCGCTCAGGAAAGGTATTGTTATCATCTTCATTCTTCATCATAATTTCATCCTCAGACACATAAAAAAAAAGCAGCCTAATGGGTTAAACTGCTATCAGCTAGTTTGTGACATTTGGCTTCCTCCAACCTTTTAAATTCATAATTACAAGTATTACCTCAGGACTGAAGAGAACTGTGGAACTGTACCCAGAGCTCTCACCTAACCTTACTTCAGCCAAATGCCTCCAAATAACCAGTTCAAGAAAAAAGCAGCACTTGATGATGAGGCACATTTTCCTTTGCTGTAATGATTTTTGCACATAGTTCACTTTGTGCTGTTGCATCAAGTTCTTGTAAGCAGTTCACGTCTCAGACAGAGAGAAAAAAAGATCAGTATAAACTTTCCAGAAATATCTGTTTTTTACTCTATTGTCAAATTCAATATAACATTAAAAAAAAGAAAAAAGAAAACCTAAATCAAATTAATTATCAAATTTGAACATATTGATGCTAAAAGAAAAATATCTTTGTTTTTTTTTGCAGCGTGAGAGTGCTGATGTCTACATGAATAGTGATATTGATGCTCTTTATTTTATTATATACAGTTAAAATTTTATTTCATTTCACATCTCTGCTCTTCAGAGGAACTACAATACCACCAAATTCTCCAATATCCAGCATGGTGTCCTTCAAGAGTGATCAATCCAAGCCACTCTCTGTGAACTTCGCAAAGGAAACAGACTCCCAGGAAATTCATTTATCTTTATCTTCAGAGGGTGATCAGCCTCTCAGGTTTTCATTTCTTATCTTCTAGCTTATTGTGATATTATTTTTAGAAGGTTACCTCAGATTTAATGTTTAAAAGAATCTATTGGTCTTGTCAGTAATTTTGGTTACAAGACCACAACCTGCAAGTCATTACCCCAACCATAACAACCATTAGGAGTATAGGACAGGTACAAACGTTAGGAGAGAATTATGCCCTCTATAGCTGACTTGATGAACATGAGGAGGGAAAGGTAACATTTAATTTGGTTTTATGATAAACTAGTGAAGATCCTGTTATGCACATAAAAGTGCTTTTTACTCTTCCCATGATTGTACTGGTAGACAATCATCCACGTTTTCTGTAATTAACTAGAATTTATTACATAAAATTGCTTTTAAATGTTTTTAAATGTTTTGACATTTCTTTGTACTTCTTAGTGGAACTGATGAGAGGTCAAATTCTCCTGAATCCAGATGTGTGTCTTTAAAAAGTGACCAATCCAAACCACTCTCTATTAACTTTAAAGGAGGGAAGAAATCTCAGAAAAGGTATTTTTGTCTTCCTCTTGCTTATAATTATGTTTTCTTGATATACATCTTTAGAAAGTTTTCAGATTTAGTGGTTTAGTCAATGAATCTGACCAAAATCTGCTCATAACTTTGTCCCTTTCATGGTGTTTAAGACACATGTTCCTTTTATTTCTATGCAACAAAGTGTTGGGCAGTGAATAAGTGGAGGGAAGTTCTGTGGAGTCCAAAAGGGAAGTGATTAAACTCCCTCAATCACACAGATGCACATGGAGGTGGAAGTTTAATGGTTTCAGGTTGTTTTGGAGCAGGGAAGGTTCCAGAAAGTGAAAGGAATCCTGAAGCATCATGGCTCCTGTTCCAAACACACTGTTCAACACCATGCAGTTCCATCTGGACTGCGGCTCATTCTAACCGACTTCACAGCACCTCACAGTGACTGGGGTGGACTGCTTTAGCAGTTTGCTACAGGGGGATATTGAACCCACACTCAAAGAACAGGCCTGGAAGTCCTATATTTATTATATTGGGTGCCCAAAAAGTACACAAACAGAAAACAGCTAAAATAGAACATTTTAGTCCCAAAATAACCCACAACAAAAGCATATCAAAAGTCCACAATTGAAAATGGTAAAAAAAACAACACTTCTCAGAAACTAAAGATGAACTCTGGAGCTGTGGCAAAAACACTTAAAACAAATTCTCCACAGAAAATTGTGAAACAAAAAACAAACTCAAAACAAGGACTTCCACAGGGTTGATAGAGGTGGAGACGCGGGAAAACTAGAGACCAAAGAGGGACACAGGGACGCAATGGCGACATCAGGTGGATGAACTGAGGAAAAACGCCTGAATTAAATAGATAATACCCAAAAGTCAGAATCCTTTATTACCAGGAGAGAATAAATATAAGATAAAGACTAAAGCACACAGCACGATTGAACTGCTCTGGGGTAAACTGGATCACAAGAAAGAAATCTTCAACTAGTGAAGAACATCTCTGGCAAGTATTACTAGAGGCACTGCAAAGTATTTCAGCTGAATGTTTGGAGAAAGGAACTGTGATTCCTGTTTTTCTTGTCCATGTCAGCTCAATCATGTGTCTCTCTAAAACCATAAAAGACTTGGTGTTTTCACACTTTTATTGGCAGTGTAACAGTCAAAACTGCTTAAATTTTTAGTATTTGTACAGAATTATATTTCAAAAGACTTTGTTATGAAGTCTTAAGGAAAAGTCCTGTGTGCAGATGATTCTACTGGATCCATTGGAAAGAGAGAAGTTCTACAACATGACAGATTCAAAAGATGTCTTGAAGTACATTGAAGTAAAAATTGCTAACTTTCTTCCTTTCGGCTTCTCCCATCAGGGGTCGCCACAGCGGATCACCCGCATTGCTAAAACACCTTTATTTATACTCATTCACAGATCTAAGAAAAGTCCCAAATCTTCAGTATCTAAATGTCATTCCCTGAAGAGCAACCAATCAAAGCCACTCTCTATCAACTTTAATGAAGGAGCAAGATCTCCAGAAAGGTATATATTTCTGTTCATTATCATCAGAACCTCATCTTCAAGTTCAGGTCTGTGGTTTGTAATCACATTTGTGACTCATTTTAAAATAAACCTGTGAGAAGATTAAAGTTTTGTTAGCATTTAAACACATGTACTGGTCTCTCGACCAGCCAGTGCAGAGTTCTTACATGTAAGAATTAAAATAGTCTCATATGTGATATTATCAGTATAGATATGCATAGTTTATTCTCACAGAACATGTGCATTTCAACACACTGAGAAAGTCCATGCAAACAGTATGCAGATGTTTTTTAGAAAAGTGGAGGCAAATGTGAGGATGGAAGAATTTTTTTTACTTTTGGTACCTGGTTAACGTGAGGTCATGTGTCGTTTGGATTGTGTGGAGATGATGGAGAATCTCCACACATCCCCCACACATCCAGTATAGACTGATTGGTACCAGTACAATATAATGTGATTCCTTTATTTCTCCATTCTCTTCTTGTAGACAACTTTCCTCTTCATCTTTATCGCAACTACAACAAACACTGAACACTGACAGAACAACAGGAATAAACTCTAAGGACAGGTATCTGTTTTTAATGACATGGAATTGCTTTTATTTCTCTAACTCGTGATGCTAATCATTAAATTGTAATATTTTGTGTACAGAGGTCATCAACCGGAGACTCCTGCGAGAAAAAAACCTGACAAATTAGAGAAGAAATGTACAGACTTTCTCTACAACATCTTTAATGTAAGACTTAAATCATCTTTATTATTGCTTCCAATGATGTCAACCAGACCAGGATATGAATCACGTCTAGTCTGAGTGATAAAAACATGAACAGAATGGACTGATACTTTAGTGTGAAACTTATCTCACATTTCTGGAAACACAGATCCAAACACGCAGTTTATTTATCTATAAAGTCCTTAAAAGATCACCAGATGATTCGAATGTGTTTAAATGGCACCTCAGTAATCAGAAGTGGTCTGACTAAAGAAGAAATGACCTCCAAGTCATGTAGTAAACATCAACCAAGCTATAGCCATTAAACCTCTGTTTTTTTACCTAGCTTCTGCTTTGGTGGGCAGAGAGCATGTTAGTGTCTTAAACTGTGGGATCACCAAGAGCATTGGTTTCTCTTAGTTTAGTGATGTAATATACGAGGCCATTTACATTTACATTTACATTTGCGGCATTTAGCAGACGCCCTTATCCAGAGCGACGTACAAACGTGCTTTAAATCTCTAGTAGTGAATAAATCTACACTGGTATGCAAGAATACAAACTCAATATAAATATAACTCGAATTCTACAAACTTGGAAAGTGCTAATTTAAGTATTTCAGGAAGAGGTAGGTCTTCAGTCGTCGCTTAAAGATAATCAGGGACTCTGCTGTACGGACATCTAGGGGAAGTTCATTCCACCACTTTGGTGCCAGAACAGAGAAGAGCCTTGAATTGTACTTACCTCTCATTCTGAGAGAAGGTGGTACCAGTCGAGCAGTGCTGGAGGATCTCAGACAGCGTGGTGCAGTGCGAGATGTGATGAGGTCACTGAGGTAAGATGGTGCTGGTCCATTTTGGCCTTGTAGGCAAGCATCAGTGTTTTGAATCTGATACGTGCAGCTACTGGAAGCCAGTGAAGGAGTGCAGCAGTGGGGTGGTGTGGGAAAACTTGGGCTGATTGAACACAAGTCGTGCAGCTGCGTTTTGGATCATTTGCAGTGGACGAATAGCGTTCAGGGGAAGACCTGCCAGCAGAGAGTTGCAGTAGTCCAGTCTTGAAATGACAAGAGACTGAACAAGCAACTGGGCAGCCTGTATGGACAGAAATGGTCGAATCCTTCGGATGTTATAGAGAAGAAATCGACAAGAACGAGCAACATTAGCGATATGTGGGAAAAAAGACAGTTCATTGTCCATAGTTACCCCAAGGTTACGAGCAGTGGCTGAAGGGGAGAGCAGAGAGTCATGAAGTGTTATTTGTAGATCTTGACCTGGAGATGAATCACTTGGGATGACCAGCAGTTCTGTTTTGCTGGGGTTGAGTTTAAGTTGGTGAGCCCTCATCCATAAAGATATGTCTGACAAGCATGCTGAGATCCGAGCGGAAGCTGTGGTATCTGATGGAGGAAAGAAAAGATGAGTTGAGTGTCATCTGCATAGCAGTGATAAGAAAACCCATGTGAGGATATGACTTCACCAATGGAGTGGGTATAGAGGGAGAAAAGGAGGGGACCAAGTACCGAGCCTTGTGGGACACCAGTGGTGAGTCTGCATGGGGCAGATGTGGATCCCCTCCATGTTACCTGGTATGAGCGACCTTCCAGGTAGGAAGCAAACCATTCCCATGCTGTTCCGCAGATACCAAGGCTCTTGAGGGTTGACAAAAGTGTCTTGTGGTTGACTGTGTCAAATGCTGCTGAAAGGTCCAGAAAGATAAGTACAGATGACAGCTTGGCTGACCGAGCAGCATGTAGTTTCTCAGAAACAGCCAATAGGGCCGTCTCTGTGGAATGTGCCGCTTTGAACCCAGACTGGTTCGGATCGTGGAGGTTGTTCTGTGAGAGATAGACAGACAGTTGGTTAAAAACAGTGCGTTCAGAGATTTAGAAAGAAAGGAAAGGAGTGATACCGGTCTGTAGTTGTTGATGTCTGATGGATCCAGAGCCGGTTTCTTCAAGATAGGAATGACCCTTGCTTGCTTGAAGGTAGTTGGTACATAGCCAGATGTTAATGACCCATTGATGATTGTGGAGATGAAGGGCAGGAGATCTTGCGTGATGGTCTGGAGCGTAGTTGAAGGGATTGGATCTAGAGGACAGGTGGTGGGATTGCAGGATCGGATGACTTGCAGTATCTCATCTTCTGTTAAGGTTGAGAAGCTTGACAGAGACGTAGTGGATTGTTGGCTGTGTTGTGTAATCATAGTTGGAGAGGAAGTGAAGGTCTGGCAGATTTTCCTAATCTTCTCATCATAGAAGGAGGCAAAGTCATTAGCAGTCAGGAGGATGGAGCAGGTGCAGCAGGGGTTTAGTAGAGAAGAGAAGATGTTGTGAAGCTTACGAGGATCTTGTGCAGAGGCCTCAAGCTTTTCCTTGTAGAAGGCAGTTTTGGCAGAAGTCACCTCAAAGAAAATTTGGTCAGGAGTGCACGGTAAGATGAGAGGTCTACATCAAGCTGTGATTTTTCCACTTCCTCTCTGCAGATCGGAGTTCTCGCCGATTACTGCGCAAAACTTCTGACAGCCACGGTGTGGGACAAGAAGTCTTCTTGGGTCTTGTAGTCAAGGGACAAAGGAGGTCCATGGTTGAGGAAAGAGATGAGAGGAAGGAGTCCGTAGCAACGTCTAAGGGTAGAGAGGAAAAGGAGACGGGTCAGGAAGAGATGAAAGAGTACATGAAGTTACAGAGGAGGGGAGATAGAGTGAAGGTTAGGACGGATAAGAGAGACATGTAAATTATTTTTAGGTTGAATAGGAAGAGTGATTAAAAGGAAACCAGGTGATGATCAGAGATTGGAAGTGGAGTGGCAGTCATGTCTGTAGCTGGAGTAGGACGGTGAAAACCAGGTCCAGGACATTTCCTCCCTTGTGTGTTGGAGGGCAGCTGTTAAATGTCAAGGAGAAGGTATTCAGAAAAGGCAAGAGGCAAGATGACTGAAGTTTGTCGGATGGGAGGTTGAAGTCACCAAGAACTGTCAGCGGGGTGCCGTCAGAGGGGAAAGTACTGAGGAGCGTGTCCATCTCTTCTAGGAAGTC
Organism: Silurus meridionalis; assembly: GCF_014805685.1. Lineage (NCBI taxonomy): Eukaryota > Metazoa > Chordata > Actinopteri > Siluriformes > Siluridae > Silurus > Silurus meridionalis. The sequence continues at coordinate 1,174,980 of NC_060896.1, forward strand.
CCCAAGGGGACCAGGAGGGCGGTAGATGACAATGATGAAAAGGTTGATTGGAGAGGTAACTGAAACTGCATGAAATTCAAAAGAAGAGATGGTTAAATGAGACAAAGGGAGAGGTGTGAAACACCATCTCCGTGATAAAAGTAGACCTGTACCACCACCTCTACCAGTTTCTCTTGGTGAATGAGAGAAAGCATAGGCAGAAGACAGAGCAGTTGGTGTAGCAGTGTTCTGTGGGGATATCCAGGTCTCTGTAAGTGCCAGAAAGTCGAATGTGTAGTGGGAAGCCAAGCCTGTGATGAAGTCAGCTTTCCTTACAGCAGACTGACAATTCCAGAGCCCACCTACCACCGCTGTTTGAGATTGAGACAACAGGGAAGGGTAGATGAGGTTACTGACGATGTGACATCTGTTCTGTGGATAGGAACGTCTGTGTCTGTAAGAGATGACTACAGAGATGGGTTTGAGGCACATGACTAATCTCCCAGTTTGAGATCAATGTGTTTTTAAAGTAAGAAATAGTATAAATAGGACTTTCTAAATACACTAAGAGTTACTGACTTTAAGGGGGTTACCTACATTTCTGATAAAGAAATATTTATTAAGAACCTGGTTTGGTCTGCACATTGCTGCAGTCATCAGTCTCAGGTAATTCTGTTCCTGTCTTTTCTTCTGAGTTTGCTGGAAAAACTATTGAATCTTTGAGTCTTTATCCCTTTCTGCATCCTTCCCTCATTGTGGACATCGAAAGTATGATTTTACATCTCCTTCTACTCTCTGTGTGCCTGCTGTGTTTTTATTAACATCAAGTCAAATGATAGAATTTTGCTAGGAAATAAAACTGGTCATAATTATTATAAAATAGTTCTGCTTTTCTTCTTCTCTGTGTTTTTAAAGGATCTCGAGAATAAAATGATTGTGTTTATTAAACATGAGCTGGAGATGTTTAAGAAACTCCTCAGAAAAGAAAACACAAAATATTATGGGGATGTGAGAGATGATCTGTGGAGTGTTAAAGAAGCAGCTCTTGATATGGCATTGTACTTTCTGAAGTTGATGGATCACAGTGACCTCGCTGATGCACTCCAAGGTAAGAGATCAGTAGAAGACAACCTGAAGGTGAACATTTGTAGATTGAAACCCCCAGGCAACAACCCATAATTACTCTATTATTAATATGACTAAATGTAGTAAATGTAGTCTCTGTATTATTTCAGAACAGTTATTTATTTAATAAATATATTTGTTTTTCTCTTTTATAATGAAATATTTAGATGCACTAATAGGAATTCAGCAGCGTGCACTCAAATCAAACCTGTGTAAGAAATATCAACACGTATGGGAAGGAATTGCAAAGCAGGGAGAAACCAACATTCTTAACAAGATCTACACCGATCTGTACATCACTGCTGGTGGAGTTAAACAAATGAATGAACAACATGAGGTGGGACAAATTGAAAGAAAAAAAACGAGTGTAAAAACTGAAAAAATTCAAATGGATCAAGAGGAACAAATCGAGTGCAAGAACATGTTTGAACCTCTACCTGAAGACAAACCCATCAGAACCGTGCTGACACAGGGGGTCGCTGGCATCGGAAAATCCATCTGTGTGCAGAAGTTTGTTCTAGACTGGGCAGAAGGGAACGAATATCAGGACATCAAGTTCATATTCTCACTTCCTTTCAGAGAACTGAACCTGAAAGACAAGGACAAACTCAGTTTGATGAAATCATCTATCATTTTATCCAGAGGTAAAAGGAATGAGATTCACAGACAGGTATAAAATGTTGTTCATCTTTGATGGCCTGGATGAGTGCAGACTTCCTCTTGCTTTCTATGAAAATGAGAAGTGGACTGATGTATCAACACCAACCTCAGTGGACACTATAATGACAAACCTCATTGCAGGAAATCTGCTTCCTTCTGCTCTGATCTGGATAACCACTCGACCAGCAGCAGCTGCTAAGATCCCTGCTGAACATGTGGACCGGGTCACAGAGGTGCGTGGCTTCAATGATGATCAAAAGGTGGAGTACTTCAGAAAGAAAATCACTAATGAGGGTCTGGCCAACAGAATCATTGAACGTATTAAAGCATCAAGAAGCCTCTTCATCATGTGTCATATTCCAGTCTTCTGTTGGATTTCAGCCACAGTTCTGGAGGGGATTTTGGAGACAACAGATAGTGAAGACATTCCACAGGCTGAGACTACAGAGGTTCAGACTCCAGACACTCAGACCCCACAAACTCTGACGGACATGTACACATGTTTTCTGATCTTTCAGACTGTACAGGGGGAAAAGAAGTACAGTAGAAAAAATGCCTCAGACATTCCGTGGGATAAAAAGGGAATTCTTTCACTGGGAAATCTCGCATTTAGTCATCTGGAAAAGAACAATCTGATTTTCTATGCAAGATCTAGAAGCCTGTGGAATCGACCCCGATAACATAAAGGTGTATTCAGGAGTGTGCACTCAGGAGACGGGCAGATTTCTAGGCACAGTTTTCAGCTTTGTGCATCTCAGCATTCAGGAGTTCGTTGCTGCTTTATTTACGTATGTAAGTGTCAGGAATGACAAGAAGAATGTTTTTGATGGACCAGAAGAGAAAGAATTACAAGTTATTGATTTGCTCAAGACTACAGTAGACAAGGCTTTGGAGAGTGAAAATGGACACTTGGATCTTTTCCTCCGCTTCCTTCTAGGTCTCTCATTAGAGTCTAATCAGAAGCTCATTCGTGGTCTGCTGACACACACAGGAACCAGTTCTGACTGCCAAAAGGACATTGTTCAGTACATCAAGTCCAAGTTTGAACAAAATCCATCTGCAGAGAGATCTATTAATCTGTTCTACTGTCTAAAGGAGTTAAATGATGATTCACTAGTGAAGGAGATCCAAAGCTACATGAACTCAGGAGGTCTCTCTGAAGCTGAACTCTCACCTGCTCAGTGGTCTGCTCTGGTCTTTGTGTTGCTGACATCAGAGGAGGAATTGGAAGTGTTTGAGCTCAGAAGTTCATTAGATCAGATGAATGCTTTAAGAGACTGATACCAGTAGTCAAGGAAGCCAAAAAAGCTATGTAAGTAAAATCCATTTCTCCTACTAAAGTTTGGCCATAAATATAATGATGGCAGGAAACAGATATCATTTGGCATAAAGAATATGAACTTGAATCGATGAGCCATGTATGTTCCTTCTGTCTTTAAACTGCAGTCAAATGAATGGTTGTCTAGTAAAGAATTCAGTGGACACCAGAGTAGCAGATGCTTACATGCATTTAAACAACTCATTCCAAAACCATGGAGAGTAACATGGAGTTGCCTCCATATTGCTGCTGTAATGGTGTGGAAGCCCTGTGTGGGAGGGTCTGGAGAAAGACTCTGTGAGACAGACAGAACGTTAACTGTGCAGGCACTCGTCATAATTTTCAAGCTTTAGCTCAAACTTCAGTAAGTTAGGCACACTTCAGTGCTCCTCTGCTTTCTCTGTCTCTCTGGTTGGCCGGCTCTGATTATCCTGATTACCTGCCAGTTCACCCTCCTCCTCGTCTTTATCCACAGCTGATACTCAGCCCTGTCCCTACTGCCACAAACAGCTAAAGAGCTTGGAACTAGTCAGTGAGAGGTGCAAAGACAGATCATTTTTAATAATGGTTGAATTCTTCTTTCAGACTCAGTCAGTGTAACCTGACAGAGGGAAGCTGCTCAGCTTTTCACCCCGTTTTAAGCTCAGACTCTTCCAATCTGACTGAGGTGGATCTGAGCAGGAATCCTCTGAAGAACGCTGGAGTGAAGGAGCTTTGTGCTGGACTGAAGAGTCCAAAATGTAAACTGGAGAAACTGAGGTCAGTTCATCTCTGCTATTCAGTAGACTTCACCAGAACGTGCATTTACTGTGCCACATGGAAGCTTGTGAACTCTTTATCCAACATGAGATACAGTATCTCTTATGTCAGATAAAATATGTGAACCTTTAAAACTGAGTTTACTTGAAGGGTATTTAAGTCAGGGGTTGTGATTAATTACAAACATAAACTTGAGTCTTTACTTTCAAAGTTCAGTCTTCACTGTACAGGTTTATATAAATGCCATGCTGTAATTAAAGAACATGTTTGAGGTCCTCAGAAAGAGTTATTGATGCCCATTGATGCTTTTAAAGTGGAAGAATTGTAAAAGAGTAGTTTATAAAACGCTGGAGTTTGGCTGAAGTTATTATGTAAATCTTTGTTTGCGTGATTTTTCTGACAATGATGTTTAATAATGATATTTTTGCTCAAAGTATAAATATAAAACAATAATATATCTTCATCATTTATATAATGATCTAGTTTTGTGACAAAATCTGGTTGTGTTTAAGTCAAATTTATGCAGAGTCAGAAAATTGTAAAACATACACACACATATAATTAAACACAGTATGAAATGTTTAGGAAATAGATTTTCAGGTTAATGTTTATAAACAACCAGCTCAATTAAATGAACATGTAAAATTATTTTTTATTCTGATTGGAAGCCATAATAAAAATCAAACAATAGAATAAATATTTAAATGCCATACTGATGCTGTCAATATCAAACGATGAAATAAATGAAGTTATAATTGTAGGAAATGATACTAAAGTTGAATCACATTGATGTGGTGCGATTTCATGGTGTGATTTTTCACCTTTAAATGACATAAGGCTTTTGTCGATTAGACTTTCAGACTGCAGTATAACAGAGGAAGGATACACTGCTCTGGCTGAAGCTCTGAAATCAAACCACTCATCAAAACTGCTGGAGCTGGATCTCAGAGGGAACGACCCTGGAGCATCAGGAGTGAAGCTTCTCACTGAGTTAAATCTGGATCCAAAATTTAAACTGAGGTGAACATTATATAGTGAGCTTAATTACTTCAGTACACTTTACTGCTGACAAAACTCTAAACAAATACGATTAAATCTAAATCTATAATGTGCTAATAATTGTAGTGAAAGTATGAATGTAATTATTGTTCTCTCACTGCAGGCTGTTGAAAAGTGAGGATGCAGAAAAGGCCTGTGTTTTTCTGAATGAGATTGTTGGTAAAAACCCTTTACTACAAAAAGAACTGGATCTGAGTGGAAAAGTATTAAAAGACTCCGAGGTGAAGCAGATCTCTGCTCTACTGAAGGATTTACACTGCAGACCTGAGAGACTCACGTGTGTACTAGAATCTTATTTTATTAAAATGCTGCTTGCAGCTACATTATTCTTCAGTTCATTTTCTCTTGTTCATCTTTAGGCTGAAGAACAGTGGAATTACAGATGAACACTGTTCTGTTCTGACTTCATCATTCCACTCAAATCCTGAACATATAAAGGAATTAGATATGAGTGAGAATGAACTCAGAAACTCTGGAGTGCAGCCAGTTTGTGATCTACTGAAACATGAGCCCTGCAAGCTGGAGATATTAAGGTGGGTCTCAGGTTCTGCTACTCAGTTTTTCAGAAGAGCTCATGGCTTTTACATGTAAATCACAAATAAGATGCTAACATCTGGAACATCTCTTTAACTGGATTTAGACTTTCAGACTGCAGTATAACAGAAAAAGGATACACTGCTCTGGCTGAAGCTCTGAGATCAAACCCTACATCACACCTGATAGAGCTGGATCTCAGAGGGAACGACCCTGGAGCATCAGGAGTGAAGCTGCTCACTGATTTACTACAGGATCCACACTGTACACTGAACACACTGAGGTAGGAAAATTCTATATGAGAAATATTTCAAAGGGAAATGATTAAATATGTGCTTATATGATCAACGATATTTTTAAAGCTGAAGATTTTCATGTATAAATGTTAAACATGTTTCTCCTTACAGACTGGTGAAAAGTCCTGAAGCAGAGGAAGCCTGTAAAGATCTGACTAATGTTCTAAATGCAAACCCGTTACTGCAGAAGGATCTGAATCTGAGTGGAAAAATAGTAGGAGACTCTAAAGTGAAGCAGCTCTGTGCTCTACTGAAGGATTCACACTGCAGACCTGAAAAACTCACGTGTGTTACAATAGATTTTTATTAACACTGCAACTTATTAGACAGCACAGTGGTTCAACAGATTGTGTTTCCTTATAGTTCTGGGGTTCATGTGAAATTATAATGGGATTTCTGTCCTACCTATCAACAATAGTCCTATAGGAGGATGTGTTATGCTAATCACCTTGTGAGAAGTGCACCTTGGATTCAAGGTCAATGAGTCATCAGACTTGAGGCCATAGATATCATGTATTATAGTAAAGAAGGAGAAGAATTGTCAGTGACATAGACCTTGGTGGTGATTTGCACAATGTGCCTGCTAGATCGTCATGGTAAACTCAGGGGTGTATGCTGAGTTGCAGGAAGTGTGAGCTTGGCAGAATTTCTTTGAAAACAAGGCTTAAGACTTAACTGTTAAACTCAAGCCATAAACCACTGGACCAGTGGAGGTGGGAGTTCAGTGGTTAAGACATTGGACTTTAGATCGGAAGGTCACAAGTTCAAATCCCACCACCACCAAGGTGCCACTGCTGGGCTCTTGAGCAAGGCCCTTAACCCTCCCCTGCTCAGTTGTAAGTCGCTCTGGATAAGGATGTCTGCCAAATGCCATAAATGTAAATGAAAGATGTTGTAGCTTTGTGCCATTTATTTTGTGGGTGGTACAGAAGGTACCTGGGTTACTAGCTTTTGTGAGTCAGTCTCTGTATGAGTGCATTTAGTTGTTGGGGCAATTAGACAGTGTTAAGGTTGTGTTCGTCTACCAACTAGTTTGAGCAGACAAGGTTGGTGAGGTGTTCACATTCTGAAGATTATATCTAACATCCTCGATATCAACAGGTGATACTGTACCCTTGGCATTATCTAAAGTAGGCAGTCAGGCTTCAACATGAACACTTTGCTACTGAACATCAAGCAGATCGGATAAAATCAGCATCTCTATGTTTTAGGGGATGGTTTAGTTCTCCAAAAGATAAGCAGGTAAAGGGGCATTACATTTACCTTTATGGCAGTTTTTAAATAAGAAATGTTAATTAAAGAACTTCTAGAAGAGTTACATCTTTAGACATTGTTTAAAGACTGCTGGAAAATCACCCTCACCTCGAGCCTAGAGCTGCTTGGACATCAAGTGGAAGTTCATTCAACCACCTTGGTGACAGAATAGAGAAGAGTCTTAACGCAATTCTTCTTTGTACCCTGAGAGATGGTGAAATAAGTTGATCAGTAATTGAAGATGGAGGGAGTGTGGTACAGTGCAGGTTGAGAAAAGTGCTGCGAGGTTGTGTGTGTGTGTGTGTGTGTGTGTGTGTGTGTGTGTGTGTGTGTGTGTAGTTGAGCTTCAGTGTGGGTGAGAATCAGTGCTTTAAATCTGATTCAGCAACTAAAGGAAATCAGTGGAGCATAGCAGTGGGTGGTGTGGGAAAAAATATGAAGGTTGAAAACAAGTGATGCAGCTGCATTCTTGGTCAGAAGCATGAGGTTGAATGTCCTTCAGAGGTAGACCTGCCAGGAGTGAACCACAGTAGTCCAGTGTTCAGATTATGAGGGACTGAACAAGTACCTGAATGACCTGTGTGGACAATAAAATGGACGACTTTTGTAAAGGAGAAATTCACATGAATTTGTTATAATAGCAGAATAAAAAGACAAGGACAGTTCATGGTTACTGCAAGGTTGTGAAAAGTGAGATCAGTGAGTTGTCAGGTGATCACAAGATTTCGACAAGGAGATGAATCACCTGGAATTCACTGCAGTTAAATTTTGCATGGATAAAGCTTCTGCTGATGAGCTGCCGTCCATGATGAAATATCTGTCAGACATTCAGAGGTCCTCTGTGGAGACTGTTGACCTGTTACAAATCAAGTCTTGAAACATTTTGATACCATCTCATAAATAAAATTAAAGAACAGGAGCGGACAGAGTAATAAGCCTTGTGGAATTTTAGTTCATGTTCTATATACAGGCTTTTAAGCAGAAAGCAAGCCATTGTCAAGCTGTGCCATTGATTTCAAGAGTTCTGAAGATGGACAAGTGAGTCTTCTGATTAAACCTGTTGACCTCTACAGGAAGCTCAAGGAGGATATGGACTGATGACAGATTGGCAGATCTAGCAGCCTGTAGATTCTCAGTGATGGCCAACAGAGCAGTCTTTGTGGAGTGTGTTGCTTTAAAGGCCGACTGGTTGGGATCTTGAAGGCTGTTCTGTGACAGATAGATATACAATTGATTATTGACAGGGTGTTCAAGAATTTTTGAATGTGTCTTTTGAATGTGGTAGGAACATGACCAGAGCCATCAATAATAACGAAAGTGAAAGGGAGGACATATAATGAGATGGTCTAGAAGATTGTGAAATGTATTGGATCCACTGGGCAGGTGGTGGGATTGCAGGACAAGGTGATTTGGAGGATCTCCTCTGTTGATAGATTAGAAAATGTGTTTGAGAGTAAAGGAGAAACCTGAGTGTATATAGGAGTTTTCTTCTAATTATAGAAGTTGGCAAAATCTTCAGCTGTCAGCAAGGATAGAGCAGGAGGAGGTGGTGAGAAGATCTGTGAAGAAAAGATGTAGAGTTTGCCGGGATCAGGTGCAGACATTTCCAGTATTTGTTTGTAGAAGGCAGAGGTTTTAGCAGAAGTTACTTAAGATGAGAATCTGGACAGGAGAGTGCAGTATGAGACCAGAGAATCTCAAAGATCTGATCTCTTCCACTTTCTCTCTGCTGCACTTAACCTCAGTCTTCAATTTTATTACCTGAACACTGATTATACTACATGTATTGTGGGATTGGACTCATTGTGAATGTGGTGAACCTTTTTCTTTTTAGACTGAATAAATGTGGTCTGATGATGGAAAGCTGTGAAGCTCTGGCTGAAGTTCTCACTTCATCTCCCTGTTTTCTAACTGAGTTGGATTTGAGTAACAACAGTCTCCAGAACTCAGGTGTCCAGCGATTATCTGAAGGACTGAAGAATCAAAGCTGTTCTCTGAAGATATTAAGGTACAGTAATAAACTCTCTGTATAAGCAGTGTAACAGTACCACTGATATTACTGATCAAATATAATGTAATAAATCTGATCTTTTATTATTATATAGATACTACCTAAATATGTTCTTTTTTTGAAACCCCATCATTTGTGTTGCACAAATCAGGTCACTCTTAGTGCCGGTCTCAAAGAGCTTCTTAATTCTAAATTCTTTTCTTAGATGTTCAACCCTTATTTCTAACTTCTATCACAACACTTTGATGTTTAGACTTTCAGACTGCAGTATAACCGAGGAAGGATACACTGCTCTGGCTGAAGCTCTGAGATCAAACCCCTCATCACACCTGATAGAGCTGGATCTCAGAGGGAACGACCCTGGAGCATCAGGAGTGATGAAGCTCACTGGTTTACAAAGATATTATTCCAAACTGAAGACATTGAGGTGATTCTTCTATTAACATTATACATAAATATTAAACCGAAATTAATTCTGCACTAAAACTGGATAAAGTTTATATTTAACTGAATTTATAGTATATTTGACTGATCTTCATTTTCTATGTGTGTTACATAAAATGGACTTTTATAAAAGCAAAAGCAGCCAAACTGATCGTATTAATATGAGTCTATTAGTCTCTAAACATCAAGTAGACAAGAAGAATGTATCTTTTGCAGTTTGTTGAAAAGCCCTGCAGCACAGGAGGCCTGGACGTGGCTAAATTCAGTTTTAGGTGAAAACCCTTTACTCCTAAAAGAGCTGAATTTGAGCATTAAGGAGACAGAAGACTCCACCCTCAGAGTGAAGCAGCTCTCAGCTCTGATAGAAGACACACACTGTAAATTTACAACAATTAGGTGAGTATTTACTTTTATTTATTCATCATCAGTCAGGTTTTAATAACAATATTTTCTAGCGAGACTTTCCATTAAAAATGCAATAATATCTCTAAAGTACTTTAATGATATTTTTCTCTGCTGTACTGAAGAAACAGAAGAGTAGAAATAATCAACATGATCATCATTTTAATAAACTCTTATAAACACAAATAAACAACAGACAAATTGCAGAACAAATTAAAAAAAAAACTGGGATAAAATGATGCTAGAAATAACCAGAACCAGTAATGATCACTAATGACCCACAATACAGACTGCTTTGTTTCACATAATAATAAAAAGGTTTGACTGTTACAGAGTGTCTGCAGAATGAAGGTTGTACCTGTAGCTCTGCTAACACAATGTTTCCTATTTAGACTGAATCAGTGTAATGTGAGTGAGGAGAGCTGTTCAGCTTTAGCCACAGCTCTCACATTAAAGTCCTGTAGTGTGAGAGAACTGGAGCTGAGCAACAACAGCCTGCAGGATTCAGGAGTCTCTCAGCTTTCTGCTGGACTCAAACACCATCACTGTAAACTACAGGTTCTGAGGTGAGTGCGTTCCTCAGGGATTAATGAAGAGCTGAAACAAGGACTCAGATTAAAAATGATTTTCTGTTTAGGCTTAACACATGTGATTTAATGGAGGGAAGTGGTTCAGCTCTGGCTGAAGTTTTTAAGTCGGAGCGTTCACAGCTGAGAGAACTGGAGCTGAGCAACAACAGCCTGCAGGATTCAGGAGTCACTCAGCTTTCTGCTGGACTCAAACACCGTCACTGTAAACTACAGGTTCTGAAGTGAGTTTCTTTCTGTTATAAATATTCAGTTCAGAATGAAAAATACTCAGTTTCTTTCTTTCAGAAATATTTATTGCCATCAGATTTGTGATTTGAAATTTTGGTATATACCACAATAATTGTGCTGAATTGGCAATTTATTGTTGGTCTTCTTTCTCTGATTTCATGTTTAGGTTTAATAAATGTGATCTAACTGATGGAAGCTGTTCAGCTCTGGCTGAAGTTCTCAGCTCTGAAGTTTCCCAGCTGAGAGAACTGGAGCTGAGCAACAACAACCTGCAGGATTCAGGAGTCACTCAGCTTTCTGCTGGACTGAAGAATCCACAGTCTCAACTCACAATAATGAGGTGAAGAAACATCTGAAACGATGCCTAATCCTTCAATTAGTCTTCATTTATTTATAAGAAATAATTACACATTCATTAATATTGAATTTACTGATTTAAAGGACTGTAATTAAACACGTTCTGAGTTTTTAAATGACATGAAAATATGTGGTAAAATATTGTATTTTTATTTAATAAATAAGAAGAAATCTGATTATTGTACTGCT
>NC_060896.1:1191184-1216288 GCF_014805685.1 Silurus meridionalis
CTTGACTTAATCCACCTCTTAATACCACCACTATCACGTCACGATTATAGAAACCTTCAATACTTTACAAAAATATAACAACACGTGCATTACAGAGAGACATTTCACATATGGAGGTGAAAACCATTTTAAACCCAGTTAAGACTCCAAACCTCTACACTACAAACCACAACTGTGCACCTACAACATCTGGAGCAGTTCAGAACCAATATTTGTCTAATAACATGACAAAAACATTAAAATGTTAATAAAACACAACCTACTCACCAGAGATGCAGACTAATAATGTGCAGCGCCCCCCAGAGGCTGTAATCCAGTGGTACTGCTCGTATTCACTGGTCTGGAAGTGGAGAACAAACCCTTTCCCGGGCTGAGACACGCTAGCTAGCTTCAGGGTTGGTGAACTCCTCACCATGTCTCGCTTTTCTTCACAATTTATTTTTACGTATATCTGAGACTAAATCAGTTTCTCTTCCTCTGTAGGTATAAAAAAGTCTAACTCAGATGTATTAATGTGTGCAGAGCTACACATGTGTTTTACCAGTCGAACTCGGCTGTAATCGTTTCCCTTTGACCACCAATCAGAGGACGGAACAATGCTGACGCTTTTCTGGGCCAGTGAGCCCAGAAACAAACTCATTGATAATATTTTCTATGGTAAAAAAACAGCAGTAGAGACTTTGAAGGCTCTGAGCAGATTAGATTGACATGGCAGCACATAGAGTCTGAAATCTGATTGGACCAAAAATCAGCCATCCACATCCACATACTGAAGCAGTGCAGCCGAGAGAAACACTACAAAATGAAGAGAATAAACTGATGGGAATAAATTAATACAATTTCATGGAAAAAATTTACAAATTTCTGTTGTAAATGTGGGTCAGTGCTTCTGATAGTGTTTAGACCAGCAGAGAAGTGTTTACTGGTCCTGACCGCACACCACTGGATCATATTAAATGAAACTTTTATCAAACCTAAATGTCTTCAATGCAGCAAAACATAAACTTTATGTGCTGATGTTGCAGTACTTTTGGAGGAGACTGTGTATTTTTTTATAGTTAAGTGTGTGGGTTGTTTAAAGACGTTTCCTCAGCTGTGTTCTCTGTGTGCAGGCTGAGGAACAGCAGTGTTACAGAGAGAAGCTGTACTGATCTGATATCAGCTCTTACTACAAACCCTTCACACCTGACAGAGCTGGACCTGAGTGAGAACACACTGGGAAATGCAGGAGTGATTCAGATCTCTACTCTACTGAAGACTCCATCCTGCAAACTCCACACACTTCGGTGAGTCGTTTAATGATATATTTCATTACTAGATCAATAACATTTTAACATTTTATTATATTTGTCACAGATAGGAATTGATTAGTCAGCAATTTATTCAGGTTTGTGTTTCCTGATAACAACAAATCTTAGTCAATAATAAACAGCTTAACAAATGTTTTTTTTTAAATATTCTTTTAACTCTTAACTTCTCTTATTATTAAATATAGGAAGGAATGAAGAGTACAACATACACAGTGCTTATAGAAAATCATCATACCCTGTAAAAATCATTACCGTATTTTCTGGACTATAAGTCGCTAATTTTCCCCCACGTTTTGAACACCGCGGCTTAAACAACGAAGCGGCTAATTTATGGATTTTTCCTGTGTTTTTCCCGGTTTCACAAACTTCAAGCCAAAAAACTGAACCCCATAACATTAGACCAATAACATTTCCGAACGGAAACAAAAAAACGCACCTCACCTGTGTTCTGAGCTGCACGGCATCGGGAAAATAACTTCCACCGGTGGTGATTTTTAAACGCACGAAGATGCCAAAAGATAAACTCCAGAGAGAAATAGTTGTGAAAGGAAGGAGGAAGACAGTGAACAATGACTACTGTTTAGATACAAGCTGTTGTAGCGTGTTGAGTCTGGGTGAAGGGAGAGCTCGCTAACTCCAGTTACAACAGAAATCATATAAGCACAGACAGGTTTCCAAAACTCGTGCTTTTTTATCTTTCTTGGCAACAGCGTTACGGGTTAGTCAAAAAAACTTAGAAATGAGCATCAGAAAATAATGAGCACATAATCCTCAGTCTCACACACACACACACACACACACACACACACACACACAGTAATACCGGGAGAATGCAGTGATGTGCTGTTCCCAAAATGCCGCTCTGCTCTTAAAGGAGCCACAACATATTTCCCCCGTTACACCGTGTAACAGAATCTGTCTTTCATTAAAGCCTGTGTAAAGTTCATTAGTTTCAGTGTAGACCTGTGGCTTATAGACAAGGTGCGGCTTATTTATGTTTAAAATAAAAATCTTTGTAAAATTATTATGGCTTATACAATAGAGCCCTGTGGCACTCCATGCGTTATGTTTGTTCTTTCAGAGTCAAAGTTGTTTAAATGTACATATTGATCTCTGCCACTCTGATCAATGATCTGCCCCTTACATTATACGTTTTAAAACTTGCTCAGTTGCAAGCAATCAACCTCCAGATTAATCACCAGTCAAACTGCCCCAGATGACATCAAATTTAGTGGTTTTAATGACTTCATAATAAACCAGCTGTTTTACTGGTACTGCATAGAAATCACCATGGTCTGAAAAGAGATTTCTAAAAGTCTCTTTTTGAGAAAGGTGCTATGGTTTAATGGCCTATGTTATTTTGAACTGAACTCTAAGTGCAATGTTTGGCCAAAAACAAAGATAGGACACTATCCAAAACACCTCATACCTGCTGTGAGAGATGGTGGTGGCAGCATTATGTTGTGAGGATGTTTCTCTTCAGTGGGGATTGGGCAATTGTTCAGGATTAAAGAGAAAATGGATTCTGCCAAATTCATACAAATTCTTAAGGAAAACCTTTGTTCCTCTGCTAGACAGCTGAAGATGGGCAGATCGTTCACCTTTCTACACGACAATGATCCTAAACATACCACCAAAGAACAACACAATGGCTTAAAGATATGAACGTAAATGTTACTGAATAGTGAAGTCAGAGCCCTGATTTAAATCTAATCGGTTCATTTTCATTCACCATGAAATGTGACTGAAGTTTAGTAATTCTGCAAGTAAGGATGGACAAGTATTACCCAATCTAGATGTGCAAAGCAAAAACAGACATATCCAAAAAGATTAATAGCTATAGAGCAAAAGTTGGAATTAAAGCTGGAAAAGTGTTTTTTGGAATGGGTTTTGATTTTAGCCTGAATAATAAATAAATTAACAATATTCAATGCAAGTTTTAATTAAAGTTAACAAAACTTATCTCAGATGTGTAACTTACAACAATATACACACTCCATTAGTTATGAAGAGTTTTTTTAAATATAAATATAGAATTTAACATTAAAGAACATTCTTATAAACAAATTATGGAAGTATCTAATCATTACAAACATTACTAAAACCCACCTGAGATTAATGAACATTTCTTCTGTTTCTCCAGACTTTCAGACTGTAATATTAAACATGAAGGATACGCTGCTCTGACTGAAGCTCTGAGATCAAACCCCTCATCACCCCTGATAGAGCTGGATCTCAGAGGGAACCACCCTGGAGAATCAGGAGTGAAGGCGCTCAGGAATTTAATGAATTATCCTAAATATAAACTAAAGACACTGAGGTGAGAGTGTTCACTACAGTAAATATACATAACCAGTCAAAAATTTGGACACACCTTCTCCTTCTCCTTCAGTGTTTTTCTCTACTTCCGATTATTTAGCATTGTACATAAAGACTAAAGAGTTCCGAAATATGAAATAACACACACAAAATCTTAGAGTAACAAAAATGTGTTAAAGAACCCAGAATATTTAGCTTGATGCTGCTCATGACATTCTCACATCAGCTTCACGAGGTCATCACCCGGAATGGTTTACAGGTCACAGGTGCGTATTATCAAGAGTTTATTTGTACATTTCTCACCTTCTTAATGTGCTTTAGACCATCACTTGTCTTCTACAGAAGAAAGTGTGAGTACAAAATCAATATCACTATCAGTGCTACTACAACTACTGTACAAATCCATTTTATGGCAAGAAACACTCCGTTAAGGAAAGAGAAAAGATCCATCATTACTTTAAGAAATGAAGCTCAGTTAATCCCAAAAATCTCAAGAACTTTAAATCTATCCTCAAGTGCAGTCTCCAAAACCATCAAACACTATGATCAAACAGGCTCTCATGAGAATGGTCCCAGAAAAGAAAGACCAAGAGCTTCCTCTGCTGCAGAGGATAAGTGGCAGACATATTTCACCATGCACTCTTCAGCAGAGACTATGTGAGTCAAGCCCTTATGGTCAAATTGCAGCAAAGAAACGATTACTTCAGATAAACAACAAGCAGAAGAGATTTGATTGGGCCAAAGAACTCAAGGAATGAACATTGGATCAGTGGAAAACTGTCTTTTAGTCTGATCAGTTAACATTTTAGATTTTTGGTTTTAACCCACCATGTTTTTGTTAGGACTGTTAATGAACTGTTCTTGAATGTGTGGTTCCCACTGTGAAGGATTTGGGAGGAGGTGTGAATGTGTGAAGGTGCTTTGCTGGTTACATCTTTGGTAATTTAGTCTAAATTGAGGACACAAGTAACCAGCCTGACTATTAAAGCATTCTGCAGGGACATGCTACCCCATCTGGTGTGAACCTAGTGGAACCATCTCTAGGTTACGTATGTAACCTTAGTTCCCTGAGGGAACAAAATGCTGCGTTGAAGCGCTTTGGGAACGCCTCTTTGTTGTTCAAGTTCTGAACCACGTGAACCACGCGGCAAGGCGCGATGTCATTGGTAGGGTGACATCACAACCAGGAAACTACAAAATATGCATGCAGTAGGGCCAACGCTAGCTTCTGCAAATGAGAAGGGAAGCGTGGCAGGGATTTAGGGAGTGTGGCTCAGAGACACATTGTTACATTCCGTCAGGGAACTATGGTTACATATGTAACCTAGAGACATTCCCTTTCAGGAACTCAAACTGCATCAAAACACTTTGGGAACGAGTGTTCAATGATGCCACACTGACCTGTCTTTGCCTAGTGTGTGAGAGCACATCCAGAGCTCAGGACAGAGGAGCCGGAGGTGGCTCTAAGGATGAGGTAAGAACCTGACGAAGGACAGCGGAGTGGACCTCCGTGGATCTTTCCACTTCATCCAGGCCTGCCTTTGGATAGTATTCTCTTCGATTGGAGGCCACTATCTGCAGCTTGGGACGGTTTCTCATCAACGCCTTGGATGGTTCCATGAAATTCTGGAGTAAGAACGGGAGCTTTGAGGATGGATTGGACTGTAGTTAATGTCAACGAACTGCTTTATTGACTCAGGACTACATTTCGCTACTGATTACCATCACTGTACCCTGCAACATCGTATATCTGCTATAAATGGACATTCGGCCAACCCAGATGAGTCTGGTTCCTCTTAAGGTCTCTTCCTTATTCCTTGCCACAGTCGCCACCGGCTTGCTCATCAGGGACAAACTTACTTTTAAAGAACATGTTCACTTTTAATAACCATATTATCTGTGTAAAGCTGCTTTGAGACAATGTTCATTGTTAAAAGTGCTATACAAAAAAAAATGAATTGAATTGAATTGGACCAGCCCACAAAGTTGCAAATGTCCTGGAGTGGGACTCCAGCGGACCAGGCCGTAGAGGCCGCCACATTCCGAGAGGAGTGAGCCTTGACCCCGAAAGGAGCCGGGAGACAAGAGGATTCATATGAAATAGCATCCACAATCCACCGACTGAAAGTCTGCTGTCGTTCTATAGGGCCCATAGCAGACAAACAGCTGCTCCAACTTTCTCCAAGGACTTGTCCTGTGGACGTACATGTCCAGTGCCCACACTGGACATAGTCGGTTTGTTTCTCCTGGTCAGGGGCTGAAAAGGAGAAGGGTAGAATATCTGCAGCACGACGGGCCATGGGGAGCCGCGGGCACGTTAGGTACATATCCTGGTTTGGGGTAACCTAAGGGCCACCTCGGCCAAAGGCTCGAAGGGGGGCTCAGACAGAGCCACCAACAGTCCCTCAAGAGGTGACTGAGCATGCTCCTCTCCCAAGCAAACAAAACATTGGCTGTGTGTATCCCCCCGAAATGAAACTCGGGCAAGGAGGAACACACAGTCAGACATTCTGCTTGCTTTTAAAGCTCATGCATGCACAGATTCGCATTTTCTAGCTTACTGTCACCCCGCCTGTGACGTTGTGTCTTGCCATTGGCTGGATTCCACATGTGGTTCAGAGCGTGAATAATGCGGAGGCGTTCCCAAAGCATTTCGAAGCAGCTCGAGTTCCTGAAAGGGAAAATAATTTGTTTTCCAACAACACAATGACTCCAAACACATCTCTAGGTTATATAAGAGCTATTTGTTCAAGAAGGATAGAGAGCTGCATCAGATGACTTTGCCTCCAGATGGATTGGTATGAGTTGGACTGCAGAGTAAAGAAAAAAACAGCCAACAAGCACTCAACACCTGGGGGAAATCCTCAAGATTCTAGGTGACTGCCTCATGAGGCTGACTGAGTGAATGCCATGAATCTACAAAGCTGTCATCAAAGCAAAAGGTGGCTACTTTGAAGAATCAAAAATATTAAATAAATTCTGGGCTATTTAACATGGTTTTGTTTGTTACATAATTCCATACATGTTCTTTGATAGTTTGGATTCTTCAGTATTAATGTACAATGTTGAAAGTAATAAGGAAAACCCACTGAAGGAGGTGTGTCCAAACTTTTACATTAATCCTGAATAAATATCAGTGGTTTGCTGTTTACATCATTGTATCATATACATACTTTCAGTGTGATATCATTTTAAACCAGGACATTATTTTTATTCTCATTTTTATAAAGTAAGAAATAAAGAAAGTGAAAGTGCTGAAGATTAAAACTAGTTTTCCACCAGGGACCAAACAGTGAGTGAAAAAGTAGCAGTGTGCTGCTGTAGATATAATCAGTGTTAATGTTCCTCTGTTCTCTCTACAGGCTGCTGAAAAGTCCTGATGCACAGAAATCTGACCTTCATCTGAGGGAAGTTCTGGGTATAAACCCGATACTGCAGGCGGATCTCGATCTGAGTGGGAAAATAGAAGGAGACTCAGGAGTAGAGCATCTCTCTGCTTTACTGAAGGATCCACACTGCAGACCTGAGAAACTTCAGTAAGAAAGAGCATTTGAATAATCTGTGTGTTTAAATGAAAGGAAATAATAAAGATGTTCATGCTAATAGTTTTATCTTCTGCTTATTAAACTTGTCTCCAGTTTCTGTAGCATTTTCAGTAGTAATTTGGAGTTGGAGGAGATCAGGCTGCATCTACACAATTGTTTCCCTTTAACTACCCAAAGCTCTTCTACTTCATACTGTATTGGAAACACAGACACTGGGATATTCATGTGATCTTTTCTACCCATAATTCCACAGGTAACTGTAATGTATTGTGCTTTCAGGCTCAGTGAGTGTAATATGACAGTGAAAGGATGTTCAGCTCTGCTCGAGGCTCTCAGATCAGAATCCTCCACCCTGAGGGAGCTGAATCTGAGTAAGAACAGGATTCAGGATTCAGGAGTGAAGCTGCTCTCTGCAGAACTGAAGAGGAAACACTGTAAACTGGAGACTGTGAGGTAACGTCTAATACACACTTCATGTTCACTCCAGTCCCTCTGGTAAAACACAGAAATATATGTGATGGCACAGTTTTATGAAGTAAATGACTGTGGTGAGGACAGAGATGTTTTTCAGGACTGACAGAGAGATAAAAACAGGACACCAGCACAGGCATCAGTTTAGGAAACAATCAAATGTAGAAGAGTAACAGGAGAAATACTCGACTTCACCAGTAGAGGTGCTGAAGAGCTGTTTCATAGATAACACATTATTTCTTATTGAAATAGTTCCAATTTAGGCCACATGTCAGTTCTAATCCAGAAAATACTACATTTCCTTTTGTACTGTCTGTTTCCAAGCCTGGAACATCTCCACTCATCACAATAATCCAAATAGTTCAGTTTCATTTTAATCAAACATCTTGTAGCTTTTAGCATTAAACATTACACCAATGATTTTGTCCAGACTTTCAGACTGCAGTATAACAGAGGAAGGATACACTGCTCTGGCTGAAGCTCTGAGATCAAACCCCTCATCACACCTGAAAGAGCTGGATCTCAGAGGGAACGAACATGGAGAATCAGGACTGATGAAGCTCATAGAGATACAGAAGGATCGATATCACAAACTGGAGACACTGAGGTGATTCTTCTAGAAACAAACATAATTGAATATAAATATTGCACAAGAATGAATTTAATGATCAAAGATTCTAAATTCAGTACGAGTAGAAGCAGATATTTAAACTTTTATTAATAAATGAGGACGAGTGTGCAGTGATCAGTGGTGGACAAAGTACACAAACCATGTATTTAATTTCAAGTAGAGATACACAATGCAAAAGTGTCTCTTTACAATTTCACCTGAGTAAAAGCTCACAAATGTACTTAAGTTTCCAAAGTAGTGATTTATTATAACTATAATGTATATGATCATGTTTATCACAAGATTCTTCACTTAATCACCTCAGTTTCTGTGTAAAGACTCGAATGTGACTCTCAGCACACTGATCTATTAATAGAATGATATTAATGACTCAAACATTTATTGATTTCTATTATAATCATCATGAACACAAAAGATGTTTCCTGATTTATTCCTCTCTAAATGTTCTGCTTGATGTTGAACTGATGCTGAACTGTATGTTGGTGATCAGTAGATGCACCGAGCGCCGATCAGAACACGTGTAAAACAGAGCGTGCACTCGATCCTGATTGGTGACTCGCTGTGTGTTTCACCAGTTACGCTTTTATCGTTAATAAAAAGGAACGACTGATTTCACTACATTTAGATGAGTAATAAGTATGTGTGTAAGAGTGGGCGGAGTCTCACGAGGAATACATCTTAGTCACTGGAGTTGTAGTCAAGGGCAGCACCATCAAGTCCAAGTCCAACTCTATCCAATATCGGGATCAGTCCAAGACTTAAGATGATTAGACTTATCTAAAATGTCTAAAAATATTTCACATTGAAATGTAGTGAAGTTAAAATAAATTCTCCCCAAATCGAAATAAAATCTATACTAAAGTACAGATATGCAAAAAAGCTTCTTAAGCAAAGTACCAAATTACACTTTATTACTGTCGACCTCAGGCAGTGATTCTGGAACAGATCCAGTCAGATGAAGATACACAGTAAAAACACTCCTAGATTTTGTAGCTATTGATTGGTTATTGTTCTCATTACACAGTTTTAACATGCAGCATTATTTTTCTCTACAGCTTGTTGAAAAGTGCTGATGCAGCAGAAGCCCTCAGATCTCTTAGTAAGATTGTAGGTGAAGACCCCCTACTGCACAGGGAACTGGATCTGAGCAGGAAAACACCTGGAGACGTCAACGTAAAGAATCTCTCAGCTCTGCTGCAGGATCCACATTACAGACTGCAGAAACTTACGTAAGAAACAACACACACACACACACACACACACACACACACACACACACACACACACACACACACACACACACACACACACACACACACACATACAGATATCTATTTTCATGGTGCTGTAAGAGCAATTAGTGTAACATTTCACATTTCCACTTTCTGTTCACTTTATTTAATAAACACCTCGTTTTAGACACAACCTGATCAGTGTTTACACTCAAACCCTCCTCTCTTTTACCCCCCCTCCTCTCTCTCTCTCTCTCTCTCTCTCTCTCTCTCTCTCTCTCTCTCTCTCTCTCCAGGTTGTATAAAGAAGGCAGTATTAAAGAGGATGATTGTATAGGTTTGTTTTCTGCTCTGGGTTTAAATCCTTCACACCTGAGAGAACTGAATCTAAACAGGAATAAACCAGGAGAATCTGGACTGAGAAATCTGTGTGACTTCCTGAAGAATCCTGAATGTAAACTACAGAAACTACAGTAAGTAAATAAAAGTCTACTGCAATAGTCTAATATCAGCGCTTGTTTTTTTCAATCATTTATAATTGTTTCAGAAAAATCTCTATACAGCTCTCACAGTAGTTCAAGACCAAAAACAGTTGCATCTTGCGTTCTTGTCATAAATTGGCTTAATAGATATCTAGATTTAGATCCTTATCAGCATGCCAGAGGAAAAACTCATTTAACATGTATGGAAGGCGTCTCTGGTGTCAGTGCTTTGTGGTTTTCCTGTAACATTACAGAGACTGTGTATAGTTGCTATAACATTAGTGAAAACAAGAACGAACTTGTCCTGTGGACGTTCTTCTTCTTCTAATTGTGAATAAAAACAGAATGTAATTATGTGGAAGTTTCAAATGTTAATATTTTATTCAGAATACCGCATAGATGACATATCAAATGTTTACACTGAGAAAAGGGGAAAAATAAGTTGATTTTGAATTTCATGGCATCAACAAATCTCAAAAATATGTTGGGACAAGGCCGTGTCTCCACTGTGTGGCGTCCCCTCTTCTTTTATAACAGTCTGCAAACGTCTGGGGACTGAGGAGACAAGTTTCTCAAGTTTAGGAATAGGAATGTTGTCCCATTCTTGTCTAATACAGGCTTGTCCTTGTCCTCTTTAGTCCGGATGACATGGCGTCCCAGTTTTCCCAAAAGAACTTCAAATTTTGATTCGTCTGACCACAGAACAGTTTTCCACTTTGCCACAGTGCATTTTAAATGAGCCGTGTCCCAGAGAAAACACCTGAGCTTCTGGATCATGTTTAGATATGGCTTCTTTTTTGATCTATAGAGTTTTAGCCGGCGACGGTGAATGGCACGGTGGATTGTGTTTACCGAAAATGTTTTCTGGAAGTATTCCTGAGCCCATGTTGTGATTTCCATTACAGCAGCATTCCTGTATGTGACACAGTGGCGTCTAAGGGCCCGAAGATCACGGCATCCAGTATGGTTTTCCAGCCGTGACCCTTATGCACAGAGATTGTTCCAGATTCTCTGAATCTTAGGATGATATTATGCACTGTAGATTTGATATGTTATCTATATTCTATTGTGAATAAAATATACGTTTATGAGATTTGTAAATTATTGCTTTACTTTTTTATTTGCAATTTGTACAGAGTCCAAACTTTTTGGGGAAAAAAAATCGGGTTTGTAATTAAAAACATATAAAGGCAGAACTGCTGGCAACTACTGGGGTATATGCTCTATGTTGTGTAATGGAGCTCTATGTTGTGTGATGGAGCTCTATGTTGTGTGATGGAGCTCTGTGTTGTGTGATGGAGCTCTGTGTTGTGCGATGGAGCTCTGTGTTGTGTGATGGAGCTCTATGCTGTGTGATGGAGTTCTATGCTGTGGGATGTAGCTCTATGCTGTGTGATGTAGCTCTATGCTGTGGGATGTAGCTCTGTGTTGTGTGATGTAGCTCTATGCTGTGTGATGTAGCTCTATGCTGTGGGATGTAGCTCTGTGTTGTGTGATGTGGCTCTATGCTGTGTGATGTAGCTCTGTGTTGTGTGATGGAGCTCTATGCTGTGGGATGTAGCTCTATGCGTTGTGATGTAGCTCTATGCTGTGTGATATAACTCTGTGTTGTGTGATGTGGCTCTATGCTGTGTGATGTAGCTCTGTGTTGTGCGATGTAGCTCTGTGTTGTGTGATGGAGCTCTATGCTGTGTGATGTAGCTCTGTGTTGTGCGATGTAGCTCTGTGTTGTGTGATGGAGCTCTGTGTTGTGTGATGGAGCTCTATGCTGTGTGATGTAGCTCTATGCTGTGGGATGTAGCTCTGTGTTGTGTGATGTGGCTCTATGCTGTGTGATGTAGCTCTATGTTGTGATGGAGCTTTATGCTGTGTGATGTAGCTCTGTGTTGTGTGATGTAGCTCTATGCTGTGTGATGTAGCTCTATGCTGTGTGATGTAGCTCTATGTTGTGTGATATAGCTCTATGTTTTGTGATATAGCTCTATGCTGTGTGATGTAGCTCTATGTTGTGTGATGTAGCTATATGCTGTGTGATGTAGCTATATGCTGTGTGATATAGCTCTATGCTGTGTGATGTAGCTCTATGCTGTGTGATGGAGCTCTATGCTGTGTGGTGTAGCTCTATGCTGTGTGATGTAGCTCTATGCTGTGTGATGTAGCTCTATGTTGTGTGATGTAGCTCTATGCTGTGTGATGTGGCTCTATGTTGTGATGAAGCTCTATGCTGTGTGATGTAGATCTATGTTGTGTGATGTAGCTATATGCTGTGTGATGTAGCTCTATGTTGTGTGATGTGGCTCTGTGTTGTGTGATGTAGCTCTATGTTGTGTGATGTAGCTATATGCTGTGTGATGTAGCTCTATGCTGTGTGATGTAGCTCTATGTTGTGTGATGTGGCTCTGTGTTGTGTGATGTAGCTCTATGTTGTGTGATGTAGCTCTGTGTTGTTTAATGTAGCACCAGGGTTCTGGAGGAACGTTGTCTCATGTCACTGTGTACTGCGTCAGATATATTTGGTCGAAATGATAATAAAAGCTTCTTGACTTGACTATTTGAAGAATAACATGCAGGATGTGGTGTAATCAGTAAATAATTGCGTTAGAGCAGATGGTGACAGTTAGTCTTTAGCTCCCTGTCAATCACAATTTTTCTCTTTTAACATGCACAGTGGTACAATATTTACTTATTCTTTACTATAATAAAAGATTATATAATCTCTCTCTCTCTCTCTCTGCAGATTACAGAACAGTATAAGTGGTGAATCCTGTGCTGATGTGGCTTCAGCTCTCTGTACAAATCCATCACACATCAGAGATCTGGATCTGAGTTGGTGTAAACTGGGAGACTCAGGAGTGAAGAAACTCTGTGATCTACTGAAGAAACACGAGTGTAAACTGGAGAAACTGCGGTGAGAAACTCAGTGATGAAACACTACATTGAGATCAGAATGTTTAGTTTCAAGTTTTATTTGTCACATGTAAAATATCAGTGACAGTTTGTACAATGAAATGCTTAAGTAAGGCTACGGGCAAACTGCAGTAAATATTAAACATTAAACAAGATAAAACAGTAAAAAGAAAAGTAAATTAGAGGAGAAAAAGTAATAATAAGGCATAAGAAAATTATTATATGCAAGCGTGTAATACTTTTTTATAAAAAACAATATGGAATGTTGTGTATAAAGAGAATGTATATTTTACAGTAGTAAAAAATAATCCCCCCCCTCCCATAGTGTTCATGTAATAAATTTATATTCAAGTAAATGATTTAATATTCAATGTTTTACTGATCTACACTAACAAAACTACAAGATCTTCATCTTTTAACAGTTGTATTTATTAATATAGTAATTATGAATGCAATATTAAGTAATTATTAAGTGATTATAAATAAGAGCTTTCCTGGTGAAAACTGACAAGATGAACATTGTATTAATTTAATAGCCATGTTTGTGTAACAGGTTAAAGAAGTGCAGTATAAGTGATGAAGGAGGAGCTGCTCTGACTGAAGCTCTGAGATTCAGCTTCTCACATCTGAAAGAACTGGATCTCAGAGAGAATAAACTTAAAGATTCAGTTATAAAGAAGCTCGAGGAGTTTCTGAATAGTTCAGGAGGAAACCTAAAGTAAGTAAAAACACACACACGCGTGTGTGCACACACACACTTACACACACACGTATGTTCTGTAAAATGAAATGTGAAAGCAAGAGGGTCATGTAATAGTGATTGAACTGGACAAACCTACAGAATGTAACAAAAACAGTCTTAGTGACGGAGTCCCACAGATTCACCTTCAGGACTAAACCAAATCAGTAACTGATCACTGCATGTTCATAATGTTTTGTAGCTCTGATTTGATGGTAGTGAACTTGACCTGATCAGTTAATGTTCTACACCAGGGTTCCCCAACCACCGGGCCGTGGACCAGTAACGGGTCTTAAATCATTTGGTATCAGGCTGCACATAAAGAATAAAAACTTTTTAATATTTATTTTTTTATTTACATTTAAGTGACTTTAGCGGTCTGCAGGGTGTTTTATTCCAAACACTTCGGCCTATGGCAATTTCTTTTTATTCAAAATGTTTATTTAAATGTATTAAAAATTACATTTATGTATTGTTCAATTAAGTTCCCACTGATTCTGCATTATGTTTATTTGCACTAGATTTTCATTATGCATGTAATAATTAAATCATGTCATAAGAATAATATTAATATGACACATTATTGCATTTAGTCATGTGTGTGACGCCTCCATTATCGGTGGAAAAATGGTCGTGTGTGAAACTACAGCTTTGTGCTGATTTTAATTGTATTCTAGCAGGATACACAAATCCTCCACACTCCGACCGAAATGACTCTCACATACAGCAGAATCTTTATGTAGTTCAACTAAATGTGATATATTTATACATATATTATTTTACTGATCATTAAAAGAAAACAGATGTAGTTTCAGGGAGCAAAAATACAAGTTACAGTGTTGGAACTTTAGATTATTTACATTTACTTCATCTTTACATCTTTTACACAGAAGAAACGTCACAGAAATGAACCAAGAAATTCATTAAATTATTAAAACAATGTCAAAATAATAATTCTAGTGAAATCTATAATCTTTGTTTTATTTTACAGATATGACAAGACCTCAATCATCACAAAAGCATGGAATATTGTTACTGGTAGCAGATCTGATGAACAGCCGATTTCAGAACCTGATTCTTCAACAGTAATGAGAGAAGAAAGAGATGTAAGAATACGAGACACACATCAGAGAGAAAGCAGTGTATATGGTTTAGAAAGTAGTGTGGATCAGGGTGCTTATGGGACAGACACTGCCATCAGAAGACCACCGACCTCGGATAATGCCAGAGAACAGTGTAATAGCGTGATTGTCCCAAGTGATGCACAGAGGCAACAAAAAGGGACCAAAAAAGCACTCACCCCAAAAAAAAAAAAAAGCACTAGATAAGAACCACAGCTCAAACTGGCCCAACAGTGAAGGACAGAAAACAGACAGTGATGTTTTAATCTTACTAACAGAAAACTAAAGTGTAAATCCTGAATATAAATAAGACCAAACATGAACAAAAGGAAAGCAGGAGCTCAAGCTGACAGATAAGAAATTCCTTCAGGAGCTAATTATTTAGTAAAAGAGTACTGAATGCTGCAGGATTATACCATATCACAGACATTACTACAGAACTACCCAGAAAAACAGAACAACTTTAAACACTTTGGTTAGTATGAAAAGTGTGACCCAAAATTAAACTATTGGTGGAACTATTACATTATACTGCCCAGCTATAGGCAGTAACTGATACACACCAGGCTGACGGAAGAAAGAAAAACTGGTTCTAAAGAGAAAGTGAAAGTAAAAAAGGCACTGGTAGATGCAGCAGTATTTATATCTTTTGTTTTCTTTGTGCTGTTGGGTTTCTTTTTTCTCTGCTGCAGGTGTCTGAATAATAAGTGTTTATACATGACACTTAAAAATAAACAGTGCAACAATACATTTTAAAGAGCCCAGGGATATGTTTTTTTAATGTCTGATCTGTGTTTAATAGATATAATAGATAATATTGTGAACTAAAATCATTTTAAATGGTGTGAATGAGATTGTAATGTTGTACTTGAATAAAGTAGTAAACATCCAGTCAGTCTCTGGTCTCTGATCTCACTGCACAACATGATTAGAGGCCAAATACACCAGTAGAACTATTTACTCAGTTATCTTACCTAGCTTAACCTTTACTTTCACAACTCATTCAAAACCTATAAAACACTAGAAACTCAGCGCTCAGCTCCGGGACCCCACACGGCTGGAGCCTGCAGTGTTTCTGACAGTCTTCTGCATCTCATTCTTCAGTCTCTACTTCTTTGATATTCAGAAGGTTAAAATACAACCACTAATCATTTAACATGGAGAATTTCTCATTTTATTCACAGACTGAGTACTGAATGAATTTTACATGTTTAGGACCTTGTTTTGGTTTAGAGATCTTTAGATGTCTGTCAAATTCAGACCATCACAATCAGCACAGAACAGAAGTGTTCACTGAACTGAACACTGTCAGCACGATACACACTGCCCCCCACTCACCTGGAAAAAAGCACAGTTATGTTCACATGCTGATTATTGGTTATTGCTCAGCATTCAAAACAGTGCTACCTTCCCAACAACAAGCTTCCCACCCTTTGTGTGTGGCCCTGCCTCTGTGACGGCGTTCTGGATTTTCGTACAGGTCTGATAGAACAGGAAAATACATATACAGATTGATGACCAGAATCAAGAGTTCTGCAGGGCTGCATGCTGAACACCATGCTCTACACACTTTTCACCCACAACTATGTTGCCTTCCAGAACAACACCATCATCCACAACAGAATTCATGACTAAAAAACATTTTGACCCACAAAACCTATTCACAGCTTCTCCCTGCATCACTGCAGACACAATCTGCCCTCTGATCCTGACGAGTTTCAGAATGTACTGCCCACACACACGTACAATTGTGAGCATCTTGGTCTAATGCTGAGTCTACCAGGACCTTACACATGAACATTTTCCATGTTTACATTTATGCATTTTATATTTGCATATTTTTTTTTCTATCCCTGCATCTTTCCAGTAGATATAATTATGTAATATGTTTCATGTTTTCCTTCTATCATATGTAATTTATATCAGAGACTGCTGGGAGGATTCACAGAGTAAGAAATGGATGATGTAACAGACTGTTTCCTGTACATATGACAATACTCTCATGAATTTTGGAATAAAATCCAAAGTTATTCCTCTAAACACCACCAGAGGTCTCTGTTTCACCTTCTCCTTTTTCAGGCGTCAGAGTTTCTTACATTTTAGACTTCGATACAGACGTAAATAAAATTTACTGATCCGTGAGGGAAATTATTGCCTTACAGCAGCAGGTTACACAATCAGTGGTAGGGGTGAAAAAAAAAACAGAATTAAATTTAATAATTGTAACTTAAATAAATAAAATATTGCAGATGATGCAAAAAACGGAGTGCAAACTGGCAATGTAGTGTGTGGGCTGGATTTCCAATGATTGACAGGATGTCCACTCTGTGTCCAATTATGTATTCAGCCTTGCAGATGATTTTATTGATCTTGCATCCCTGGCACCGATGCTGCTCCCTCACAGAAATATAAAAGGCACTTACCACAACAGACTGATAAGGCCTTGGTTCTCCAATCCAATCTGCTGTTTAAGAGAACACCCAAGTACATGCAGTTGTCCACAACCGGAACCTCCTCCCCATGATGGTAACGGGTTTAATTACAGTTGTACCCTTCCAAAAGTCCACTTCCATCTCCTTGGTTTTCATAATGTTCAGTAGCAGATGGTTCCTGGTGCACTACTTCAAAAAGCTGTCCAGAAGTCATCTGTACTTTGACTCCAGTCCATCCCTAATACACCCCACCACTGCAGAGCCATCAGAGAAGTTCTGCAGGTGGCAGAATTAAGAGTTGTATTGGAAATCTAAGGTATACAGAGTGAACAGTAATGGGGAAAGGACAGTCCCCTGAGGTGCTTCAGTGTTACTAACCACCACACTCAGACAGGGAATTCCCCAACCTTACAAACTAGGGCCAATTTAACAGATAGTCAGCTATCCAGGACACAATGGACGTGCTGACACATATCCTGGGCAGTTTCTCACTCA
The DNA here is from genome assembly GCF_014805685.1 of Silurus meridionalis. NCBI lineage: Eukaryota > Metazoa > Chordata > Actinopteri > Siluriformes > Siluridae > Silurus > Silurus meridionalis. The sequence goes on from NC_060896.1 coordinate 1,208,869, forward strand.
GTAGAATGGTTGTATTGTATTAAAGGAACTGGAGAAAATCAAAACATGATCCTCACAATACCACTATATACATCCAGTAAAGAGTGAGCACTCTGCAACAGGTAGATGACTGCATACATGCCCACATGAGGCTGGTAGGCAAATTGTAGTGGGTTTAGGGAAGGTTTAACCAGTGGTCCTAGATGTGTCAAAAGTAGGTGCTCCTGTCAGGGGCGCAAAAGTAGGACCCAAATGCAGGACGCAGCAATAAAGCTAAACAGAAGTCTTTAATGTGAAATAATCCAGAAAGCACATATAAAACAAAGTGTCCACGAAAACCGGAAAGATCCGAAACCTAAAGCAAAATACGGGAAACCGAGGAACAGGGAAGTCTCAATGAAAAAAAACACGGAAGCCAACGAGACAATCTGGCAGCGCGCGTGAGAAAGCCGTGTCTATTTATGTGATGGCAAGATGGCGGCCTGGAGGGCTGGGTTGCGCTGGAAAGCTAGTTCACAAATTGCACTTGCCAGTTCCTGTATCTGCTGGTGATGAGAGGTGGTGAGCTGCACCAATGAGGAGAGCTGAGACTGCACATCGTCCGCTGGGTCCATGTCTGGCCAGATTGTACTGTCAGGGGTGCAAAAGTAGGACCCAAATGCAGGACGCGAAATCGCGGAAAAAACTAAGAGGAAACGAAAACCGGAAGATCCAAAACTGAAAGCAAAATACGGGAAAAAACAAAACCGAGGGACAGGGAAGTCTCAATGAAAAAAAACACGGAAGCCAACGAGACAATCTGGCAGCCCGCGTGAGAAAGCCGTGTCTATTTATGTGATGGCAAGATGGCGGCCTGGACGGTTGCGGGTTCGCGCTACCTCGGAAGTGGAAGCACCGGAAGTGCCCGCGCTGCTGGCTGACAGCTCCAACACCTTGATGGCATGTGATGTCAGTGTGATGGGTCTGAAGTCATTGAGGCCAGACGGGATAGCCTTCTTAGGTACTGGTACTACACAGGATGTTGTCCATAGCATTGGTATTCTTTTCTGCATCAAACTCAGATTGAAGATGTATTGCAGGATACCAGGCCGATGAGCAACACATGACTTTTGGGTCCTGGGGCTAATACCATACCAATACCATCAGGACATGCAGCCTTGTATTTGTTGATGAGTTATTACAGCTGTCTTCTCACCTGGCTAGCTGTCACAGTCAGTAAGAGTGGTGTGCTGGTTTCAGTGGAGAATTGTACTGGGGGTTGTGAGCAGAGGTGCTTAACAGTTTCTGATGATGGTGATGTGGGTGTTGATATGAGGGTGTGAAGACTAGCCCTGTGTGGAGCAGTCCAGCCTGGGGTCCTGTGCTGAATCTGTTGAAATGCAAATTTAGTTTATTGGCTCTGTCCAGCCTGCCCCCCTGCTGACATTCTTTAAAGTTGAAGCAGGTGAACGGCTTCATTTCCATCCACACATCTCTGATGTTGTTTTCCTTAAGTTTAACCTTTTGTTTATAGAGTCCTTGCACTTCCTTAGTCTTACCTTCAATTCCAGCTGTGTCCTTTTTAGTTCATCCCTGTCTCCAGACCTATTAGATAAATTATTGGTGTGTTTGGTGCTTTGGTATACTGTTTTTGTGGTATTATGGCATTTGATCTTGTCACATTTACACTATGTCCTTCATTGGAAGAATTTGATGGGTGCAAGAAGGATGATCTGCTCCTTATTGCAGACTATTTGAATTTTCCAGTTTGCCAAACATCTAGCAAAAAGGTAGTCAAAGCAGCATTATATGAGCCTACTTAAGTGGCAAGCACTTCCGGAAGAGCCGCACAGCCTACCCAACCTCCCTATGTTCCCGGGCAGTGCGGAAGCTATGACCGAGCTGGAGGAGGTGGAAGCAAGTTGTAAGCAGCCTCAGGCTCGTGCAGTAGATTCCTGTTGGCAGCTTGCTCTAAAAGAGCTTGATGTGGAGATTAAGCGGCAGGACTACCAAACGCAGATCTTGTGAGTTCGGGAACGAGAGTTGGCAATTGAGAGGAAAAAGCTTGACCTGGCAGATCAGCGGACGGAAGCTGTGCATTGTGCAAATCTCTGATAAAACAACTTTTTTGACTGTCCATTTTTACTTGAAAATGTTTTCATTTCTTTTTTGTAAACAAAGCCCAGTTAGCACAAGCTGAAAACAGATTTTTGTGCAGAACTGAGAGCTGCAACCACTTCCTGGGGCGACACAGAATTTGTAAAGAGTAATAAAACTAAGACTCACACACATGGGTAATAAAATCCCAATAAATTAAATAAAAGGTTTAAAATGAGAGGTGGTGATAGTAAACATCACCTGGAGACCTGCCTATGGATTGTAGACTCAAGCCCAAGATTGCTTCTCTTTTTTGCCTAATTTTGCCTCATTTTATATTTATATATATATATATATATATATATATATATATATATATATATATATATATATATATATATATATATATATATATACCTCGGTTCTGAACGCCCCTGCATACGTATAATTCAGGTTACGAATCGCAGTTCATAAAAATTTTTGCCCCTGGTTACGAACAAAATTTCGGGATATGAACGTCCCGCACCAAAAAATCACAGGCAAGTCGGTTCTTTTCTTATCGCCACCCACGCTCTATCCACGCATATCGGGATACGAACTTTTTAGGTTACGAATAAAGTACCGGAACCAATTAAAGTCGTAACCCGAGGTTCCACTGTATATATATATATATATATATATATATATATATATATATATATATATTTTGTGGTCTCATTGTTTTGTTATACTATATTCTACCATATTTGTTTTGTCTTTTTTTTAACAGTAAGATGTCGTTTTTTATGCGAAATTTATAAAATAAATTGTATAAATGTATCTGAATGTATCTGAAAAATATATACACACAAACACCAGCTGAAGTGTGTGACGTAAACAAAACAATAACCATCTAAATGACAACACTATTGTTTGTTTGGAGCAGAAATGTTTTACAGCATGTTGTTCAGTGGAGCCTCATCTTTCCTAATAAACGGGGATTAGCAGCAGTGGATGTTATTGTGACTCGTTTTTACAATAATAATGTAAGTAGTGTGGTTTTTATGCATGTTGTTTGTGTGTACTGCTTACACACATTCAGCAAATACATTCTTTATAAATTTTCCATTGAAAAACAGAGATCTGAAATCGCTGCTTGATTCTTAGAGCTTTAGAATGATGTATAGTAAGTCATGGTTACTCTTCTCCCTTTTTATTTAATCTATTGCTAAACATTAACACCTGAGAATAGTGGGATATCAGTCACGCTGGAGCGGCGATTAAAAGACTAAGAGGTTAAACATCTTTTTTTTTTATTTCTCTCTTTCTCTCTACAGATTACAGAACAGTATAAGTGATGAATCCTGTGCTGATGTGGCTTCAGCTCTCTGTGCAAATCCATCACACATCAGAGATCTGGATCTGAGTGAGTGTAAACTGGGAGACTCAGTAGTAAAGAAACTCTGTGATCTACTGAAGAAACACGAGTGTAAACTGGAGACGCAGTGTAGTTGATTAATGTAGTGATGAAATAAACTGAATTGAAATTACAAAGTTTATATTCACACTTTTCTGATCCACACTAACAAAACTAAGATGATCTCATTATTAATTTATCAGCCGTGTTTATAATAATACAATATTCATCATGCAGATGCACTGGGGCACATCATCAGTGATCTATCCTGGGTCATTGGGTGTTTCGGGTCTTTCAACATCAGACACCCTCATCCAGGCGACCCAGCCAGGCAACCCAGTCCGGCCTGTGTACCAGTAGCAATTGCCCACAGCAAAACAACAGCCAGGTCCCACCCAGGCACTCTAGGTCGTACTCTGGGTGCCGCGAAGAAAATGTGTCCCAAGATGGTCTCTGCCCAAAGACTGCCCTGCTACAGGGGGCGAGACGCCGAAATGGCGGACACATAGACTTTTAGTATGGACGGAGCCGACCCTTTGGCAAACTTTCCTTGGAGGAAATCCAGCACTGAACCAACCGGGCAGTGGACTGAAGCTAGTTTTGCTTACACCACGAGCAGAACAGATTCCATCTGTCGGCATATGACCTCCTTGTGGAGGGAGCTCTGGAGTGGAGAATGGTCTCTACCACCTCGGTGGAGAGGCCAGAACCTCAGAGCTGTGCCCACTCAGGGGCCACAGCCTCCACAACTGTGGGCGGAGGTTGAAAATAGTGCCCCTCAGATGAATCTCCCATGGAGGGTGCTCGAGGAGAGCTACCAGGTCCACAAACCATGGTTTGCTCGGCCACCTTGGAGCTACCAGGAGGAGATGGACTCTGTCCCGGCGAACTCTCCCCAGAAGGGAGAAACAGGGGACAGTGCGACTTCTCTTGAGATGTGAACAGAGGTTTCTGAGGGAGAAAATGCTTCAATGCTAGAAGCACGGCCAGCATCTCTAGGCAATTGATGTGCCAAAGAAGATGCCCTGGATCTCTGAGCAGTCGTTATTGTTGAACTGTGAAGTCTATGAAGGACTCGTACTAACTGTGAGTATGAACCGCTGGACCAGGGGCTTCAATACCATGCATTCTGTATCCTATTCAGAGCTCTAATAAGTGTATTTACATGTGTAAATAATATTTAAATACATTCAATATGTCCATTTATATAACAAGACCAAGAACTAAAGAATGTGTGTTTAATAAGATAAATTAGTAACAGATTGAGTCGTCTAGCAGCTACAGGCTAACTTTACTTAATATGCTCATAGTGACATCAACTATCTTATTACACACATGATGTTATTAAACTCTGTATTAGTCATTCTAATACATTATACACTTTCTCTACTGGATTTATAGTCACATCTGAGGGGAAAGACTCCAATCTTCACTTTCACAATCCAATTCAATCATTTTAAACACTAGAAACTCTCAGCTATAAACAAGCAAAGTGTTTCCAACATTTCATTCCATCATAACATTTTACACAAAACAATACAAATCTCTGATTTCAGTCAGATACTGACTACTGAATGATTTCTACATGTTTAGAATCTTGTTTAGGTTTAGACATGTTGAGATGTCTGTCACATCCAGATCATTCCACTCTGGACCCTCTCCAGTCTGCAGACAGACCAAACAGTTTCACAGGGAACACCGTCCACACAGTGCACACTGCTGTCACTCAGCTGTAAAAATAAGCATCATGATGTTGAAATGCTGTTTACTGGTTATAAGTCAGCACTGAAAACTGTGAACAAATATCATCACGCTTCCACCCTGTTTGTGCCACCCAAACTCTGTAACTGTGTTCTGCACTTTCTAATAAGTTTGGTGGAATAGGGAACCACACATACAGGATGGTAACCATAAACACAGGAACTCTGCAGGGCTGCAAACTGGTAAACACTCCCCACTCACGTCTATGTGGCCTTCTAGAACAACACCACCATCACCAACGGACTTCAAGACTGAAAAGATATTTACTCACAGTCTATCAAGCTTTTGGTCAAAACCTTTTCATCACCTATAGACATGATTACAGAAAATCAAACATCTATTACAATAACCTTGTAGATCTGATTATATAGTCATTTTATTTCACTAGAAATGACTTTAAATGACTGTAAATCATCATGTAAATATTGATTTGTCTTTTTCTCTCCATCAGCCTGAATTGTACACAATAATGATGAACACAATGATGAATAATAAATATGATCAATAATAATGATGAATAAATGACATTAAATCAGCATGTATCATTTCTGTAGAAATGGATGTGAGGAGTTTAATCTTTTTGGGTTAATAGAAGGAGAAACAGTGTTAAATTAGAATCAGAAGGTTATTAAAGTGAATTTTAAACCAGTTTATACAGAATCACCTTTTCAGTAACATTTTCATTGTTACTAAATGGATTCATCAGTCAGGAGATTTGTGTGAATTTGTGTAGAAAAGAAAAGCCTACATGAAGTAAGTTCTCTGTACTTGAAGTGTATCTGACCGGTTCCCCTGCAGCAATAACAAGTGTTTCTGATTAATTTTCTTCCTTCAGCTCGAATCCACTCCCTTTGTGACTATTTCTCAGAATTACCTCAGAGCAAAAGCGCTACAACAGCGGGAGAGATCAGGATCTGTGGAAGATGCTAACGATGCTAAAGCCTGAGGTAAATTAACAACAGGAGAGATCAGGATCTGTGGAAGATGCTAAAGCCTGAGGGAAATCAACAGCAGGAGAGATCAGGATCTGTGAAAGATGCTAACGATGCTAAAGCTCAACAGCGTTCGCACGCGCTGGTGGTGGGAAAGTGGGGTGAAATGGTCGCGCGCTAACTGCAGTGTTTCAATAAGCAGTAGAAACACTTGATGTAGGGCGCTGCTGCTGCCTGTGTGGAGCAGGGAGAGGGAGGGGGTAGGGCACAGTGTGGATTGGGACCAAGCCCTTCAAACACTCACATAGAGACTCATAAATGCTGAAATTTCAACCAGAAACCTTCTCCATCATCTCATCTTACATCCAAAACCAATCAATACATCAATAAATAAATAAATCATTCTGATCTTTAGGAGAACTCTCACTATCACAGACTTATTCTGTAGGAATTTATTTATTTCAGGCTTTTTTACTGTCTGCTATTAAAACTGACCCTAAAACTCCAGATGTTTTGGAAAATGAAATATTTCACATATAAATTTTATACAGAAAAACATAAAGAACTAATAGAACTGGAAAAACACTAAATATAAGAGTGGATTTTTCTACATATCAGGAATTTGAGTCTGTACAGATCAGCTTCCTCCACTGAATAAAGGGAATATGGGCTTCATCAGATTGAAGAGAAAAGATTCTTCTCATCACACTGGGGTTTTATTGTTGATAGTGAGTTTAAGAAATGTGTCATGTACTAGTTAAACTGATGTGCAGAGATAAGGTGCCACCTCACAGCTACAGAGTCCTGGGTTCGATCCTCAGCTCAGGTGACTGCATGGAGTTTTGATGATTTGATGTTGAATCGTGTTGGAGATAAAAACTGTGATGATGGAATCTCTTTTTATTCAATAAACAGAATAAATATTATAATAACCTTAAAGATCGACTCTGAAAAACTCCGCCAGTGAACCGAACCAAAGACAAATGACACAAAATGGATGGTTCCTAAAATGGTTTATTAACAGTGAGAGAAACAAACAATCACAAGAAAAATATCCAATATATATATATATATATATATATATATATATATATATATATATATATATATATATATATACAGTGGAACCTCGAGTTACGAATTTAATTCGTTCGGTACTTTATTCGTAACCTGAAAAGTTCGTATTCGATACAAATTTCCCCATAATAATGAACAGAAACTTGGTAATTCGTTCTGGACAACCAAAAATATTACTTAAATAAAAATAAAGCCAATA